>NC_134831.1:94283318-94573037 GCF_004210375.1 Tachypleus tridentatus
ATGTTTATTGTTGTTTGGAACAGTTCTATGGTTCCTGATATACTATTGTATTTAATACCGTCTAGTGTAGTAATAGTTCAATGTTTATTGTTGTTTGGAACAGTTCTATGGTTCCTGATCTACTATTGTATTTAATACCGTCTAGTGTAGTAATGGTTCATGTTTATTGTTGTTTGGAACAGTTCTATGGTTCCTGATCTACTATTGTATTTAATACCGTCTAGTGTAGTAATAGTTCAATGTTTATTGTTGTTTGGAACAGTTCTATGGTTCCTGATATACTATTGTATTTAATACCGTCTAGTGTAGTAATGGTTCAATGTTTATTGTTGTTTGGAACAGTTCTATGGTTCCTGATATACTATTGTATTTAATACCGTCTAGTGTAGTAATAGTTCAATGTTTATTGTTGTTTGGAACAGTTCTATGGTTCCTGATCTACTATTGTATTTAATACCGTCTAGTGTAGTAATAGTTCAATGTTTATTGTTGTTTGGAACAGTTCTATGGTTCCTGATCTACTATTGTATTTAATACCGTCTAGTGTAGTAATAGTTCAATGTTTATTGTTGTTTGGAACAGTTCTATGGTTCCTGATATACTATTGTATTTAATACCGTCTAGTGTAGTAATAGTTCAATGTTTATTGTTGTTTGGAACAGTTCTATGGTTCCTGATATACTATTGTATTTAATACCGTCTAGTGTAGTAATAGTTCAATGTTTATTGTTGTTTGGAACAGTTCTATGGTTCCTGATATACTATTGTATTTAATACCGTCTAGTGTAGTAATAGTTCAATGTTTATTGTTGTTTGGAACAGTTCTATGGTTCCTGATATACTATTGTATTTAATACCGTCTAGTGTAGTAATAGTTCAATGTTTATTGTTGTTTGGAACAGTTCTATGGTTCCTGATCTACTATTGTATTTAATACCGTCTAGTGTAGTAATAGTTCAATGTTTATTGTTGTTTGGAACAGTTCTATGGTTCCTGATCTACTATTGTATTTAATACCGTCTAGTGTAGTAATAGTTCAATGTTTATTGTTGTTTGGAACAGTTCTATGGTTCCTGATATACTATTGTATTTAATACCGTCTAGTGTAGTAATAGTTCAATGTTTATTGTTGTTTGGAACAGTTCTATGGTTCCTGATATACTATTGTATTTAATACCGTCTAGTGTAGTAATAGTTCAATGTTTATTGTTGTTTGGAACAGTTCTATGGTTCCTGATATACTATTGTATTTAATACCGTCTAGTGTAGTAATAGTTCAATGTTTATTGTTGTTTGGAACAGTTCTATGGTTCCTGATCTACTATTGTATTTAATACCGTCTAGTGTAGTAATAGTTCAATGTTTATTGTTGTTTGGAACAGTTCTATGGTTCCTGATATACTATTGTATTTAATACCGTCTAGTGTAGTAATAGTTCAATGTTTATTGTTGTTTGGAACAGTTCTATGGTTCCTGATATACTATTGTATTTAATACCGTCTAGTGTAGTAATAGTTCAATGTTTATTGTTGTTTGGAACAGTTCTATGGTTCCTGATCTACTATTGTATTTAATACCGTCTAGTGTAGTAATAGTTCAATGTTTATTGTTGTTTGGAACAGTTCTATGGTTCCTGATATACTATTGTATTTAATACCGTCTAGTGTAGTAATAGTTCAATGTTTATTGTTGTTTGGAACAGTTCTATGGTTCCTGATATACTATTGTATTTAATACCGTCTAGTGTAGTAATAGTTCAATGTTTATTGTTGTTTGGAACAGTTCTATGGTTCCTGATATACTATTGTATTTAATACCGTCTAGTGTAGTAATAGTTCAATGTTTATTGTTGTTTGGAACAGTTCTATGGTTCCTGATCTACTATTGTATTTAATACCGTCTAGTGTAGTAATAGTTCAATGTTTATTGTTGTTTGGAACAGTTCTATGGTTCCTGATATACTATTGTATTTAATACCGTCTAGTGTAGTAATAGTTCAATGTTTATTGTTGTTTGGAACAGTTCTATGGTTCCTGATCTACTATTGTATTTAATACCGTCTAGTGTAGTAATAGTTCAATGTTTATTGTTGTTTGGAACAGTTCTATGGTTCCTGATATACTATTGTATTTAATACCGTCTAGTGTAGTAATAGTTCAATGTTTATTGTTGTTTGGAACAGTTCTATGGTTCCTGATATACTATTGTATTTAATACCGTCTAGTGTAGTAATAGTTCAATGTTTATTGTTGTTTGGAACAGTTCTATGGTTCCTGATCTACTATTGTATTTAATACCGTCTAGTGTAGTAATAGTTCAATGTTTATTGTTGTTTGGAACAGTTCTATGGTTCCTGATCTACTATTGTATTTAATACCGTCTAGTGTAGTAATAGTTCAATGTTTATTGTTGTTTGGAACAGTTCTATGGTTCCTGATATACTATTGTATTTAATACCGTCTAGTGTAGTAATAGTTCAATGTTTATTGTTGTTTGGAACAGTTCTATGGTTCCTGATATACTATTGTATTTAATACCGTCTAGTGTAGTAATAGTTCAATGTTTATTGTTGTTTGGAACAGTTCTATGGTTCCTGATATACTATTGTATTTAATACCGTCTAGTGTAGTAATAGTTCAATGTTTATTGTTGTTTGGAACAGTTCTATGGTTCCTGATATACTATTGTATTTAATACCGTCTAGTGTAGTAATAGTTCAATGTTTATTGTTGTTTGGAACAGTTCTATGGTTCCTGATATACTATTGTATTTAATACCGTCTAGTGTAGTAATAGTTCAATGTTTATTGTTGTTTGGAACAGTTCTATGGTTCCTGATATACCATTGTATTTAATACCGTCTAGTGTAGTAATAGTTCAATGTTTATTGTTGTTTGGAACAGTTCTATGGTTCCTGATATACTATTGTATTTAATACCGTCTAGTGTAGTAATAGTTCAATGTTTATTGTTGTTTGGAACAGTTCTATGGTTCCTGATATACTATTGTATTTAATACCGTCTAGTGTAGTAATAGTTCAATGTTTATTGTTGTTTGGAACAGTTCTATGGTTCCTGATATACTATTGTATTTAATACCGTCTAGTGTAGTAATAGTTCAATGTTTATTGTTGTTTGGAACAGTTCTATGGTTCCTGATATACTATTGTATTTAATACCGTCTAGTGTAGTAATAGTTCAATGTTTATTGTTGTTTGGAACAGTTCTATGGTTCCTGATATACTATTGTATTTAATACCGTCTAGTGTAGTAATAGTTCAATGTTTATTGTTGTTTGGAACAGTTCTATGGTTCCTGATATACTATTGTATTTAATACCGTCTAGTGTAGTAATAGTTCAATGTTTATTGTTGTTTGGAACAGTTCTATGGTTCCTGATATACTATTGTATTTAATACCGTCTAGTGTAGTAATAGTTCAATGTTTATTGTTGTTTGGAACAGTTCTATGGTTCCTGATCTACTATTGTATTTAATACCGTCTAGTGTAGTAATAGTTCAATGTTTATTGTTGTTTGGAACAGTTCTATGGTTCCTGATATACTATTGTATTTAATACCGTCTAGTGTAGTAATAGTTCAATGTTTATTGTTGTTTGGAACAGTTCTATGGTTCCTGATATACTATTGTATTTAATACCGTCTAGTGTAGTAATAGTTCAATGTTTATTGTTGTTTGGAACAGTTCTATGGTTCCTGATATACTATTGTATTTAATACCGTCTAGTGTAGTAATAGTTCAATGTTTATTGTTGTTTGGAACAGTTCTATGGTTCCTGATATACTATTGTATTTAATACCGTCTAGTGTAGTAATAGTTCAATGTTTATTGTTGTTTGGAACAGTTCTATGGTTCCTGATATACTATTGTATTTAATACCGTCTAGTGTAGTAATAGTTCAATGTTTATTGTTGTTTGGAACAGTTCTATGGTTCCTGATCTACTATTGTATTTAATACCGTCTAGTGTAGTAATAGTTCAATGTTTATTGTTGTTTGGAACAGTTCTATGGTTCCTGATATACTATTGTATTTAATACCGTCTAGTGTAGTAATAGTTCAATGTTTATTGTTGTTTGGAACAGTTCTATGGTTCCTGATATACTATTGTATTTAATACCGTCTAGTGTAGTAATAGTTCAATGTTTATTGTTGTTTGGAACAGTTCTATGGTTCCTGATATACTATTGTATTTAATACCGTCTAGTGTAGTAATAGTTCAATGTTTATTGTTGTTTGGAACAGTTCTATGGTTCCTGATATACTATTGTATTTAATACCGTCTAGTGTAGTAATAGTTCAATGTTTATTGTTGTTTGGAACAGTTCTATGGTTCCTGATATACTATTGTATTTAATACCGTCTAGTGTAGTAATAGTTCAATGTTTATTGTTGTTTGGAACAGTTCTATGGTTCCTGATCTACTATTGTATTTAATACCGTCTAGTGTAGTAATAGTTCAATGTTTATTGTTGTTTGGAACAGTTCTATGGTTCCTGATATACTATTGTATTTAATACCGTCTAGTGTAGTAATAGTTCAATGTTTATTGTTGTTTGGAACAGTTCTATGGTTCCTGATATACTATTGTATTTAATACCGTCTAGTGTAGTAATAGTTCAATGTTTATTGTTGTTTGGAACAGTTCTATGGTTCCTGATATACTATTGTATTTAATACCGTCTAGTGTAGTAATAGTTCAATGTTTATTGTTGTTTGGAACAGTTCTATGGTTCCTGATCTACTATTGTATTTAATACCGTCTAGTGTAGTAATAGTTCAATGTTTATTGTTGTTTGGAACAGTTCTATGGTTCCTGATATACTATTGTATTTAATACCGTCTAGTGTAGTAATAGTTCAATGTTTATTGTTGTTTGGAACAGTTCTATGGTTCCTGATATACTATTGTATTTAATACCGTCTAGTGTAGTAATAGTTCAATGTTTATTGTTGTTTGGAACAGTTCTATGGTTCCTGATCTACTATTGTATTTAATACCGTCTAGTGTAGTAATAGTTCAATGTTTATTGTTGTTTGGAACAGTTCTATGGTTCCTGATATACTATTGTATTTAATACCGTCTAGTGTAGTAATAGTTCAATGTTTATTGTTGTTTGGAACAGTTCTATGGTTCCTGATCTACTATTGTATTTAATACCGTCTAGTGTAGTAATAGTTCAATGTTTATTGTTGTTTGGAACAGTTCTATGGTTCCTGATATACTATTGTATTTAATACCGTCTAGTGTAGTAATAGTTCAATGTTTATTGTTGTTTGGAACAGTTCTATGGTTCCTGATATACTATTGTATTTAATACCGTCTAGTGTAGTAATAGTTCAATGTTTATTGTTGTTTGGAACAGTTCTATGGTTCCTGATATACTATTGTATTTAATACCGTCTAGTGTAGTAATAGTTCAATGTTTATTGTTGTTTGGAACAGTTCTATGGTTCCTGATATACTATTGTATTTAATACCGTCTAGTGTAGTAATAGTTCAATGTTTATTGTTGTTTGGAACAGTTCTATGGTTCCTGATATACTATTGTATTTAATACCGTCTAGTGTAGTAATAGTTCAATGTTTATTGTTGTTTGGAACAGTTCTATGGTTCCTGATATACTATTGTATTTAATACCGTCTAGTGTAGTAATAGTTCAATGTTTATTGTTGTTTGGAACAGTTCTATGGTTCCTGATATACTATTGTATTTAATACCGTCTAGTGTAGTAATAGTTCAATGTTTATTGTTGTTTGGAACAGTTCTATGGTTCCTGATCTACTATTGTATTTAATACCGTCTAGTGTAGTAATAGTTCAATGTTTATTGTTGTTTGGAACAGTTCTATGGTTCCTGATATACTATTGTATTTAATACCGTCTAGTGTAGTAATAGTTCAATGTTTATTGTTGTTTGGAACAGTTCTATGGTTCCTGATCTACTATTGTATTTAATACCGTCTAGTGTAGTAATAGTTCAATGTTTATTGTTGTTTGGAACAGTTCTATGGTTCCTGATATACTATTGTATTTAATACCGTCTAGTGTAGTAATAGTTCAATGTTTATTGTTGTTTGGAACAGTTCTATGGTTCCTGATATACTATTGTATTTAATACCGTCTAGTGTAGTAATAGTTCAATGTTTATTGTTGTTTGGAACAGTTCTATGGTTCCTGATATACTATTGTATTTAATACCGTCTAGTGTAGTAATAGTTCAATGTTTATTGTTGTTTGGAACAGTTCTATGGTTCCTGATATACTATTGTATTTAATACCGTCTAGTGTAGTAATAGTTCAATGTTTATTGTTGTTTGGAACAGTTCTATGGTTCCTGATATACTATTGTATTTAATACCGTCTAGTGTAGTAATAGTTCAATGTTTATTGTTGTTTGGAACAGTTCTATGGTTCCTGATCTACTATTGTATTTAATACCGTCTAGTGTAGTAATAGTTCAATGTTTATTGTTGTTTGGAACAGTTCTATGGTTCCTGATATACTATTGTATTTAATACCGTCTAGTGTAGTAATAGTTCAATGTTTATTGTTGTTTGGAACAGTTCTATGGTTCCTGATATACTATTGTATTTAATACCGTCTAGTGTAGTAATAGTTCAATGTTTATTGTTGTTTGGAACAGTTCTATGGTTCCTGATATACTATTGTATTTAATACCGTCTAGTGTAGTAATAGTTCAATGTTTATTGTTGTTTGGAACAGTTCTATGGTTCCTGATATACTATTGTATTTAATACCGTCTAGTGTAGTAATAGTTCAATGTTTATTGTTGTTTGGAACAGTTCTATGGTTCCTGATATACTATTGTATTTAATACCGTCTAGTGTAGTAATAGTTCAATGTTTATTGTTGTTTGGAACAGTTCTATGGTTCCTGATATACTATTGTATTTAATACCGTCTAGTGTAGTAATAGTTCAATGTTTATTGTTGTTTGGAACAGTTCTATGGTTCCTGATCTACTATTGTATTTAATACCGTCTAGTGTAGTAATAGTTCAATGTTTATTGTTGTTTGGAACAGTTCTATGGTTCCTGATATACTATTGTATTTAATACCGTCTAGTGTAGTAATAGTTCAATGTTTATTGTTGTTTGGAACAGTTCTATGGTTCCTGATATACTATTGTATTTAATACCGTCTAGTGTAGTAATAGTTCAATGTTTATTGTTGTTTGGAACAGTTCTATGGTTCCTGATATACTATTGTATTTAATACCGTCTAGTGTAGTAATAGTTCAATGTTTATTGTTGTTTGGAACAGTTCTATGGTTCCTGATATACTATTGTATTTAATACCGTCTAGTGTAGTAATAGTTCAATGTTTATTGTTGTTTGGAACAGTTCTATGGTTCCTGATATACTATTGTATTTAATACCGTCTAGTGTAGTAATAGTTCAATGTTTATTGTTGTTTGGAACAGTTCTATGGTTCCTGATATACTATTGTATTTAATACCGTCTAGTGTAGTAATAGTTCAATGTTTATTGTTGTTTGGAACAGTTCTATGGTTCCTGATATACTATTGTATTTAATACCGTCTAGTGTAGTAATAGTTCAATGTTTATTGTTGTTTGGAACAGTTCTATGGTTCCTGATATACTATTGTATTTAATACCGTCTAGTGTAGTAATAGTTCAATGTTTATTGTTGTTTGGAACAGTTCTATGGTTCCTGATATACTATTGTATTTAATACCGTCTAGTGTAGTAATAGTTCAATGTTTATTGTTGTTTGGAACAGTTCTATGGTTCCTGATATACTATTGTATTTAATACCGTCTAGTGTAGTAATAGTTCAATGTTTATTGTTGTTTGGAACAGTTCTATGGTTCCTGATATACTATTGTATTTAATACCGTCTAGTGTAGTAATAGTTCAATGTTTATTGTTGTTTGGAACAGTTCTATGGTTCCTGATCTACTATTGTATTTAATACCGTCTAGTGTAGTAATAGTTCAATGTTTATTGTTGTTTGGAACAGTTCTATGGTTCCTGATATACTATTGTATTTAATACCGTCTAGTGTAGTAATAGTTCAATGTTTATTGTTGTTTGGAACAGTTCTATGGTTCCTGATATACTATTGTATTTAATACCGTCTAGTGTAGTAATAGTTCAATGTTTATTGTTGTTTGGAACAGTTCTATGGTTCCTGATATACTATTGTATTTAATACCGTCTAGTGTAGTAATAGTTCAATGTTTATTGTTGTTTGGAACAGTTCTATGGTTCCTGATCTACTATTGTATTTAATACCGTCTAGTGTAGTAATAGTTCAATGTTTATTGTTGTTTGGAACAGTTCTATGGTTCCTGATATACTATTGTATTTAATACCGTCTAGTGTAGTAATAGTTCAATGTTTATTGTTGTTTGGAACAGTTCTATGGTTCCTGATATACTATTGTATTTAATACCGTCTAGTGTAGTAATAGTTCAATGTTTATTGTTGTTTGGAACAGTTCTATGGTTCCTGATATACTATTGTATTTAATACCGTCTAGTGTAGTAATAGTTCAATGTTTATTGTTGTTTGGAACAGTTCTATGGTTCCTGATATACTATTGTATTTAATACCGTCTAGTGTAGTAATAGTTCAATGTTTATTGTTGTTTGGAACAGTTCTATGGTTCCTGATATACTATTGTATTTAATACCGTCTAGTGTAGTAATAGTTCAATGTTTATTGTTGTTTGGAACAGTTCTATGGTTCCTGATATACTATTGTATTTAATACCGTCTAGTGTAGTAATAGTTCAATGTTTATTGTTGTTTGGAACAGTTCTATGGTTCCTGATATACTATTGTATTTAATACCGTCTAGTGTAGTAATAGTTCAATGTTTATTGTTGTTTGGAACAGTTCTATGGTTCCTGATATACTATTGTATTTAATACCGTCTAGTGTAGTAATAGTTCAATGTTTATTGTTGTTTGGAACAGTTCTATGGTTCCTGATATACTATTGTATTTAATACCGTCTAGTGTAGTAATAGTTCAATGTTTATTGTTGTTTGGAACAGTTCTATGGTTCCTGATATACTATTGTATTTAATACCGTCTAGTGTAGTAATAGTTCAATGTTTATTGTTGTTTGGAACAGTTCTATGGTTCCTGATCTACTATTGTATTTAATACCGTCTAGTGTAGTAATAGTTCAATGTTTATTGTTGTTTGGAACAGTTCTATGGTTCCTGATATACTATTGTATTTAATACCGTCTAGTGTAGTAATAGTTCAATGTTTATTGTTGTTTGGAACAGTTCTATGGTTCCTGATATACTATTGTATTTAATACCGTCTAGTGTAGTAATAGTTCAATGTTTATTGTTGTTTGGAACAGTTCTATGGTTCCTGATATACTATTGTATTTAATACCGTCTAGTGTAGTAATAGTTCAATGTTTATTGTTGTTTGGAACAGTTCTATGGTTCCTGATATACTATTGTATTTAATACCGTCTAGTGTAGTAATAGTTCAATGTTTATTGTTGTTTGGAACAGTTCTATGGTTCCTGATATACTATTGTATTTAATACCGTCTAGTGTAGTAATAGTTCAATGTTTATTGTTGTTTGGAACAGTTCTATGGTTCCTGATATACTATTGTATTTAATACCGTCTAGTGTAGTAATAGTTCAATGTTTATTGTTGTTTGGAACAGTTCTATGGTTCCTGATCTACTATTGTATTTAATACCGTCTAGTGTAGTAATAGTTCAATGTTTATTGTTGTTTGGAACAGTTCTATGGTTCCTGATATACTATTGTATTTAATACCGTCTAGTGTAGTAATAGTTCAATGTTTATTGTTGTTTGGAACAGTTCTATGGTTCCTGATATACTATTGTATTTAATACCGTCTAGTGTAGTAATAGTTCAATGTTTATTGTTGTTTGGAACAGTTCTATGGTTCCTGATATACTATTGTATTTAATACCGTCTAGTGTAGTAATAGTTCAATGTTTATTGTTGTTTGGAACAGTTCTATGGTTCCTGATATACTATTGTATTTAATACCGTCTAGTGTAGTAATAGTTCAATGTTTATTGTTGTTTGGAACAGTTCTATGGTTCCTGATATACTATTGTATTTAATACCGTCTAGTGTAGTAATAGTTCAATGTTTATTGTTGTTTGGAACAGTTCTATGGTTCCTGATATACTATTGTATTTAATACCGTCTAGTGTAGTAATAGTTCAATGTTTATTGTTGTTTGGAACAGTTCTATGGTTCCTGATATACTATTGTATTTAATACCGTCTAGTGTAGTAATAGTTCAATGTTTATTGTTGTTTGGAACAGTTCTATGGTTCCTGATATACTATTGTATTTAATACCGTCTAGTGTAGTAATAGTTCAATGTTTATTGTTGTTTGGAACAGTTCTATGGTTCCTGATATACTATTGTATTTAATACCGTCTAGTGTAGTAATAGTTCAATGTTTATTGTTGTTTGGAACAGTTCTATGGTTCCTGATATACTATTGTATTTAATACCGTCTAGTGTAGTAATAGTTCAATGTTTATTGTTGTTTGGAACAGTTCTATGGTTCCTGATATACTATTGTATTTAATACCGTCTAGTGTAGTAATAGTTCAATGTTTATTGTTGTTTGGAACAGTTCTATGGTTCCTGATATACTATTGTATTTAATACCGTCTAGTGTAGTAATAGTTCAATGTTTATTGTTGTTTGGAACAGTTCTATGGTTCCTGATATACTATTGTATTTAATACCGTCTAGTGTAGTAATAGTTCAATGTTTATTGTTGTTTGGAACAGTTCTATGGTTCCTGATATACTATTGTATTTAATACCGTCTAGTGTAGTAATAGTTCAATGTTTATTGTTGTTTGGAACAGTTCTATGGTTCCTGATATACTATTGTATTTAATACCGTCTAGTGTAGTAATAGTTCAATGTTTATTGTTGTTTGGAACAGTTCTATGGTTCCTGATCTACTATTGTATTTAATACCGTCTAGTGTAGTAATAGTTCAATGTTTATTGTTGTTTGGAACAGTTCTATGGTTCCTGATATACTATTGTATTTAATACCGTCTAGTGTAGTAATAGTTCAATGTTTATTGTTGTTTGGAACAGTTCTATGGTTCCTGATATACTATTGTATTTAATACCGTCTAGTGTAGTAATAGTTCAATGTTTATTGTTGTTTGGAACAGTTCTATGGTTCCTGATATACTATTGTATTTAATACCGTCTAGTGTAGTAATAGTTCAATGTTTATTGTTGTTTGGAACAGTTCTATGGTTCCTGATATACTATTGTATTTAATACCGTCTAGTGTAGTAATAGTTCAATGTTTATTGTTGTTTGGAACAGTTCTATGGTTCCTGATATACTATTGTATTTAATACCGTCTAGTGTAGTAATAGTTCAATGTTTATTGTTGTTTGGAACAGTTCTATGGTTCCTGATATACTATTGTATTTAATACCGTCTAGTGTAGTAATAGTTCAATGTTTATTGTTGTTTGGAACAGTTCTATGGTTCCTGATATACTATTGTATTTAATACCGTCTAGTGTAGTAATAGTTCAATGTTTATTGTTGTTTGGAACAGTTCTATGGTTCCTGATATACTATTGTATTTAATACCGTCTAGTGTAGTAATAGTTCAATGTTTATTGTTGTTTGGAACAGTTCTATGGTTCCTGATATACTATTGTATTTAATACCGTCTAGTGTAGTAATAGTTCAATGTTTATTGTTGTTTGGAACAGTTCTATGGTTCCTGATATACTATTGTATTTAATACCGTCTAGTGTAGTAATAGTTCAATGTTTATTGTT
This sequence comes from Tachypleus tridentatus, assembly GCF_004210375.1. NCBI lineage: Eukaryota > Metazoa > Arthropoda > Merostomata > Xiphosura > Limulidae > Tachypleus > Tachypleus tridentatus. Next base: position 94,295,170 of record NC_134831.1, read on the forward strand.
GTTTGGAACAGTTCTATGGTTCCTGATATACTATTGTATTTAATACCGTCTAGTGTAGTAATAGTTCAATGTTTATTGTTGTTTGGAACAGTTCTATGGTTCCTGATATACTATTGTATTTAATACCGTCTAGTGTAGTAATAGTTCAATGTTTATTGTTGTTTGGAACAGTTCTATGGTTCCTGATATACTATTGTATTTAATACCGTCTAGTGTAGTAATAGTTCAATGTTTATTGTTGTTTGGAACAGTTCTATGGTTCCTGATATACTATTGTATTTAATACCGTCTAGTGTAGTAATAGTTCAATGTTTATTGTTGTTTGGAACAGTTCTATGGTTCCTGATCTACTATTGTATTTAATACCGTCTAGTGTAGTAATAGTTCAATGTTTATTGTTGTTTGGAACAGTTCTATGGTTCCTGATATACTATTGTATTTAATACCGTCTAGTGTAGTAATAGTTCAATGTTTATTGTTGTTTGGAACAGTTCTATGGTTCCTGATATACTATTGTATTTAATACCGTCTAGTGTAGTAATAGTTCAATGTTTATTGTTGTTTGGAACAGTTCTATGGTTCCTGATATACTATTGTATTTAATACCGTCTAGTGTAGTAATAGTTCAATGTTTATTGTTGTTTGGAACAGTTCTATGGTTCCTGATATACTATTGTATTTAATACCGTCTAGTGTAGTAATAGTTCAATGTTTATTGTTGTTTGGAACAGTTCTATGGTTCCTGATATACTATTGTATTTAATACCGTCTAGTGTAGTAATAGTTCAATGTTTATTGTTGTTTGGAACAGTTCTATGGTTCCTGATATACTATTGTATTTAATACCGTCTAGTGTAGTAATAGTTCAATGTTTATTGTTGTTTGGAACAGTTCTATGGTTCCTGATATACTATTGTATTTAATACCGTCTAGTGTAGTAATAGTTCAATGTTTATTGTTGTTTGGAACAGTTCTATGGTTCCTGATATACTATTGTATTTAATACCGTCTAGTGTAGTAATAGTTCAATGTTTATTGTTGTTTGGAACAGTTCTATGGTTCCTGATATACTATTGTATTTAATACCGTCTAGTGTAGTAATAGTTCAATGTTTATTGTTGTTTGGAACAGTTCTATGGTTCCTGATATACTATTGTATTTAATACCGTCTAGTGTAGTAATAGTTCAATGTTTATTGTTGTTTGGAACAGTTCTATGGTTCCTGATATACTATTGTATTTAATACCGTCTAGTGTAGTAATAGTTCAATGTTTATTGTTGTTTGGAACAGTTCTATGGTTCCTGATATACTATTGTATTTAATACCGTCTAGTGTAGTAATAGTTCAATGTTTATTGTTGTTTGGAACAGTTCTATGGTTCCTGATATACTATTGTATTTAATACCGTCTAGTGTAGTAATAGTTCAATGTTTATTGTTGTTTGGAACAGTTCTATGGTTCCTGATATACTATTGTATTTAATACCGTCTAGTGTAGTAATAGTTCAATGTTTATTGTTGTTTGGAACAGTTCTATGGTTCCTGATATACTATTGTATTTAATACCGTCTAGTGTAGTAATGGTTCAATGTTTATTGTTGTTTGGAACAGTTCTATGGTTCCTGATATACTATTGTATTTAATACCGTCTAGTGTAGTAATAGTTCAATGTTTATTGTTGTTTGGAACAGTTCTATGGTTCCTGATATACTATTGTATTTAATACCGTCTAGTGTAGTAATAGTTCAATGTTTATTGTTGTTTGGAACAGTTCTATGGTTCCTGATATACTATTGTATTTAATACCGTCTAGTGTAGTAATAGTTCAATGTTTATTGTTGTTTGGAACAGTTCTATGGTTCCTGATATACTATTGTATTTAATACCGTCTAGTGTAGTAATAGTTCAATGTTTATTGTTGTTTGGAACAGTTCTATGGTTCCTGATATACTATTGTATTTAATACCGTCTAGTGTAGTAATAGTTCAATGTTTATTGTTGTTTGGAACAGTTCTATGGTTCCTGATATACTATTGTATTTAATACCGTCTAGTGTAGTAATAGTTCAATGTTTATTGTTGTTTGGAACAGTTCTATGGTTCCTGATATACTATTGTATTTAATACCGTCTAGTGTAGTAATAGTTCAATGTTTATTGTTGTTTGGAACAGTTCTATGGTTCCTGATATACTATTGTATTTAATACCGTCTAGTGTAGTAATAGTTCAATGTTTATTGTTGTTTGGAACAGTTCTATGGTTCCTGATATACTATTGTATTTAATACCGTCTAGTGTAGTAATAGTTCAATGTTTATTGTTGTTTGGAACAGTTCTATGGTTCCTGATATACTATTGTATTTAATACCGTCTAGTGTAGTAATAGTTCAATGTTTATTGTTGTTTGGAACAGTTCTATGGTTCCTGATATACTATTGTATTTAATACCGTCTAGTGTAGTAATAGTTCAATGTTTATTGTTGTTTGGAACAGTTCTATGGTTCCTGATATACTATTGTATTTAATACCGTCTAGTGTAGTAATAGTTCAATGTTTATTGTTGTTTGGAACAGTTCTATGGTTCCTGATATACTATTGTATTTAATACCGTCTAGTGTAGTAATAGTTCAATGTTTATTGTTGTTTGGAACAGTTCTATGGTTCCTGATATACTATTGTATTTAATACCGTCTAGTGTAGTAATAGTTCAATGTTTATTGTTGTTTGGAACAGTTCTATGGTTCCTGATATACTATTGTATTTAATACCGTCTAGTGTAGTAATAGTTCAATGTTTATTGTTGTTTGGAACAGTTCTATGGTTCCTGATATACTATTGTATTTAATACCGTCTAGTGTAGTAATAGTTCAATGTTTATTGTTGTTTGGAACAGTTCTATGGTTCCTGATATACTATTGTATTTAATACCGTCTAGTGTAGTAATAGTTCAATGTTTATTGTTGTTTGGAACAGTTCTATGGTTCCTGATATACTATTGTATTTAATACCGTCTAGTGTAGTAATAGTTCAATGTTTATTGTTGTTTGGAACAGTTCTATGGTTCCTGATATACTATTGTATTTAATACCGTCTAGTGTAGTAATAGTTCAATGTTTATTGTTGTTTGGAACAGTTCTATGGTTCCTGATATACTATTGTATTTAATACCGTCTAGTGTAGTAATAGTTCAATGTTTATTGTTGTTTGGAACAGTTCTATGGTTCCTGATATACTATTGTATTTAATACCGTCTAGTGTAGTAATAGTTCAATGTTTATTGTTGTTTGGAACAGTTCTATGGTTCCTGATATACTATTGTATTTAATACCGTCTAGTGTAGTAATAGTTCAATGTTTATTGTTGTTTGGAACAGTTCTATGGTTCCTGATATACTATTGTATTTAATACCGTCTAGTGTAGTAATAGTTCAATGTTTATTGTTGTTTGGAACAGTTCTATGGTTCCTGATATACTATTGTATTTAATACCGTCTAGTGTAGTAATAGTTCAATGTTTATTGTTGTTTGGAACAGTTCTATGGTTCCTGATATACTATTGTATTTAATACCGTCTAGTGTAGTAATAGTTCAATGTTTATTGTTGTTTGGAACAGTTCTATGGTTCCTGATATACTATTGTATTTAATACCGTCTAGTGTAGTAATAGTTCAATGTTTATTGTTGTTTGGAACAGTTCTATGGTTCCTGATATACTATTGTATTTAATACCGTCTAGTGTAGTAATAGTTCAATGTTTATTGTTGTTTGGAACAGTTCTATGGTTCCTGATATACTATTGTATTTAATACCGTCTAGTGTAGTAATAGTTCAATGTTTATTGTTGTTTGGAACAGTTCTATGGTTCCTGATATACTATTGTATTTAATACCGTCTAGTGTAGTAATAGTTCAATGTTTATTGTTGTTTGGAACAGTTCTATGGTTCCTGATATACTATTGTATTTAATACCGTCTAGTGTAGTAATAGTTCAATGTTTATTGTTGTTTGGAACAGTTCTATGGTTCCTGATCTACTATTGTATTTAATACCGTCTAGTGTAGTAATAGTTCAATGTTTATTGTTGTTTGGAACAGTTCTATGGTTCCTGATATACTATTGTATTTAATACCGTCTAGTGTAGTAATAGTTCAATGTTTATTGTTGTTTGGAACAGTTCTATGGTTCCTGATCTACTATTGTATTTAATACCGTCTAGTGTAGTAATAGTTCAATGTTTATTGTTGTTTGGAACAGTTCTATGGTTCCTGATATACTATTGTATTTAATACCGTCTAGTGTAGTAATAGTTCAATGTTTATTGTTGTTTGGAACAGTTCTATGGTTCCTGATATACTATTGTATTTAATACCGTCTAGTGTAGTAATAGTTCAATGTTTATTGTTGTTTGGAACAGTTCTATGGTTCCTGATATACTATTGTATTTAATACCGTCTAGTGTAGTAATAGTTCAATGTTTATTGTTGTTTGGAACAGTTCTATGGTTCCTGATATACTATTGTATTTAATACCGTCTAGTGTAGTAATAGTTCAATGTTTATTGTTGTTTGGAACAGTTCTATGGTTCCTGATATACTATTGTATTTAATACCGTCTAGTGTAGTAATAGTTCAATGTTTATTGTTGTTTGGAACAGTTCTATGGTTCCTGATATACTATTGTATTTAATACCGTCTAGTGTAGTAATAGTTCAATGTTTATTGTTGTTTGGAACAGTTCTATGGTTCCTGATATACTATTGTATTTAATACCGTCTAGTGTAGTAATAGTTCAATGTTTATTGTTGTTTGGAACAGTTCTATGGTTCCTGATCTACTATTGTATTTAATACCGTCTAGTGTAGTAATAGTTCAATGTTTATTGTTGTTTGGAACAGTTCTATGGTTCCTGATATACTATTGTATTTAATACCGTCTAGTGTAGTAATAGTTCAATGTTTATTGTTGTTTGGAACAGTTCTATGGTTCCTGATATACTATTGTATTTAATACCGTCTAGTGTAGTAATAGTTCAATGTTTATTGTTGTTTGGAACAGTTCTATGGTTCCTGATATACTATTGTATTTAATACCGTCTAGTGTAGTAATAGTTCAATGTTTATTGTTGTTTGGAACAGTTCTATGGTTCCTGATATACTATTGTATTTAATACCGTCTAGTGTAGTAATAGTTCAATGTTTATTGTTGTTTGGAACAGTTCTATGGTTCCTGATATACTATTGTATTTAATACCGTCTAGTGTAGTAATAGTTCAATGTTTATTGTTGTTTGGAACAGTTCTATGGTTCCTGATATACTATTGTATTTAATACCGTCTAGTGTAGTAATAGTTCAATGTTTATTGTTGTTTGGAACAGTTCTATGGTTCCTGATATACTATTGTATTTAATACCGTCTAGTGTAGTAATAGTTCAATGTTTATTGTTGTTTGGAACAGTTCTATGGTTCCTGATATACTATTGTATTTAATACCGTCTAGTGTAGTAATAGTTCAATGTTTATTGTTGTTTGGAACAGTTCTATGGTTCCTGATCTACTATTGTATTTAATACCGTCTAGTGTAGTAATAGTTCAATGTTTATTGTTGTTTGGAACAGTTCTATGGTTCCTGATATACTATTGTATTTAATACCGTCTAGTGTAGTAATAGTTCAATGTTTATTGTTGTTTGGAACAGTTCTATGGTTCCTGATATACTATTGTATTTAATACCGTCTAGTGTAGTAATAGTTCAATGTTTATTGTTGTTTGGAACAGTTCTATGGTTCCTGATATACTATTGTATTTAATACCGTCTAGTGTAGTAATAGTTCAATGTTTATTGTTGTTTGGAACAGTTCTATGGTTCCTGATATACTATTGTATTTAATACCGTCTAGTGTAGTAATAGTTCAATGTTTATTGTTGTTTGGAACAGTTCTATGGTTCCTGATATACTATTGTATTTAATACCGTCTAGTGTAGTAATAGTTCAATGTTTATTGTTGTTTGGAACAGTTCTATGGTTCCTGATATACTATTGTATTTAATACCGTCTAGTGTAGTAATAGTTCAATGTTTATTGTTGTTTGGAACAGTTCTATGGTTCCTGATCTACTATTGTATTTAATACCGTCTAGTGTAGTAATAGTTCAATGTTTATTGTTGTTTGGAACAGTTCTATGGTTCCTGATATACTATTGTATTTAATACCGTCTAGTGTAGTAATAGTTCAATGTTTATTGTTGTTTGGAACAGTTCTATGGTTCCTGATATACTATTGTATTTAATACCGTCTAGTGTAGTAATAGTTCAATGTTTATTGTTGTTTGGAACAGTTCTATGGTTCCTGATATACTATTGTATTTAATACCGTCTAGTGTAGTAATAGTTCAATGTTTATTGTTGTTTGGAACAGTTCTATGGTTCCTGATATACTATTGTATTTAATACCGTCTAGTGTAGTAATAGTTCAATGTTTATTGTTGTTTGGAACAGTTCTATGGTTCCTGATATACTATTGTATTTAATACCGTCTAGTGTAGTAATAGTTCAATGTTTATTGTTGTTTGGAACAGTTCTATGGTTCCTGATATACTATTGTATTTAATACCGTCTAGTGTAGTAATAGTTCAATGTTTATTGTTGTTTGGAACAGTTCTATGGTTCCTGATATACTATTGTATTTAATACCGTCTAGTGTAGTAATAGTTCAATGTTTATTGTTGTTTGGAACAGTTCTATGGTTCCTGATATACTATTGTATTTAATACCGTCTAGTGTAGTAATAGTTCAATGTTTATTGTTGTTTGGAACAGTTCTATGGTTCCTGATATACTATTGTATTTAATACCGTCTAGTGTAGTAATAGTTCAATGTTTATTGTTGTTTGGAACAGTTCTATGGTTCCTGATATACTATTGTATTTAATACCGTCTAGTGTAGTAATAGTTCAATGTTTATTGTTGTTTGGAACAGTTCTATGGTTCCTGATATACTATTGTATTTAATACCGTCTAGTGTAGTAATAGTTCAATGTTTATTGTTGTTTGGAACAGTTCTATGGTTCCTGATATACTATTGTATTTAATACCGTCTAGTGTAGTAATAGTTCAATGTTTATTGTTGTTTGGAACAGTTCTATGGTTCCTGATATACTATTGTATTTAATACCGTCTAGTGTAGTAATAGTTCAATGTTTATTGTTGTTTGGAACAGTTCTATGGTTCCTGATATACTATTGTATTTAATACCGTCTAGTGTAGTAATAGTTCAATGTTTATTGTTGTTTGGAACAGTTCTATGGTTCCTGATATACTATTGTATTTAATACCGTCTAGTGTAGTAATAGTTCAATGTTTATTGTTGTTTGGAACAGTTCTATGGTTCCTGATATACTATTGTATTTAATACCGTCTAGTGTAGTAATAGTTCAATGTTTATTGTTGTTTGGAACAGTTCTATGGTTCCTGATATACTATTGTATTTAATACCGTCTAGTGTAGTAATAGTTCAATGTTTATTGTTGTTTGGAACAGTTCTATGGTTCCTGATATACTATTGTATTTAATACCGTCTAGTGTAGTAATAGTTCAATGTTTATTGTTGTTTGGAACAGTTCTATGGTTCCTGATATACTATTGTATTTAATACCGTCTAGTGTAGTAATAGTTCAATGTTTATTGTTGTTTGGAACAGTTCTATGGTTCCTGATATACTATTGTATTTAATACCGTCTAGTGTAGTAATAGTTCAATGTTTATTGTTGTTTGGAACAGTTCTATGGTTCCTGATATACTATTGTATTTAATACCGTCTAGTGTAGTAATAGTTCAATGTTTATTGTTGTTTGGAACAGTTCTATGGTTCCTGATATACTATTGTATTTAATACCGTCTAGTGTAGTAATAGTTCAATGTTTATTGTTGTTTGGAACAGTTCTATGGTTCCTGATATACTATTGTATTTAATACCGTCTAGTGTAGTAATAGTTCAATGTTTATTGTTGTTTGGAACAGTTCTATGGTTCCTGATATACTATTGTATTTAATACCGTCTAGTGTAGTAATAGTTCAATGTTTATTGTTGTTTGGAACAGTTCTATGGTTCCTGATATACTATTGTATTTAATACCGTCTAGTGTAGTAATAGTTCAATGTTTATTGTTGTTTGGAACAGTTCTATGGTTCCTGATATACTATTGTATTTAATACCGTCTAGTGTAGTAATAGTTCAATGTTTATTGTTGTTTGGAACAGTTCTATGGTTCCTGATATACTATTGTATTTAATACCGTCTAGTGTAGTAATAGTTCAATGTTTATTGTTGTTTGGAACAGTTCTATGGTTCCTGATATACTATTGTATTTAATACCGTCTAGTGTAGTAATAGTTCAATGTTTATTGTTGTTTGGAACAGTTCTATGGTTCCTGATATACTATTGTATTTAATACCGTCTAGTGTAGTAATAGTTCAATGTTTATTGTTGTTTGGAACAGTTCTATGGTTCCTGATATACTATTGTATTTAATACCGTCTAGTGTAGTAATAGTTCAATGTTTATTGTTGTTTGGAACAGTTCTATGGTTCCTGATATACTATTGTATTTAATACCGTCTAGTGTAGTAATAGTTCAATGTTTATTGTTGTTTGGAACAGTTCTATGGTTCCTGATATACTATTGTATTTAATACCGTCTAGTGTAGTAATAGTTCAATGTTTATTGTTGTTTGGAACAGTTCTATGGTTCCTGATATACTATTGTATTTAATACCGTCTAGTGTAGTAATAGTTCAATGTTTATTGTTGTTTGGAACAGTTCTATGGTTCCTGATATACTATTGTATTTAATACCGTCTAGTGTAGTAATAGTTCAATGTTTATTGTTGTTTGGAACAGTTCTATGGTTCCTGATATACTATTGTATTTAATACCGTCTAGTGTAGTAATAGTTCAATGTTTATTGTTGTTTGGAACAGTTCTATGGTTCCTGATATACTATTGTATTTAATACCGTCTAGTGTAGTAATAGTTCAATGTTTATTGTTGTTTGGAACAGTTCTATGGTTCCTGATATACTATTGTATTTAATACCGTCTAGTGTAGTAATAGTTCAATGTTTATTGTTGTTTGGAACAGTTCTATGGTTCCTGATATACTATTGTATTTAATACCGTCTAGTGTAGTAATAGTTCAATGTTTATTGTTGTTTGGAACAGTTCTATGGTTCCTGATATACTATTGTATTTAATACCGTCTAGTGTAGTAATAGTTCAATGTTTATTGTTGTTTGGAACAGTTCTATGGTTCCTGATATACTATTGTATTTAATACCGTCTAGTGTAGTAATAGTTCAATGTTTATTGTTGTTTGGAACAGTTCTATGGTTCCTGATATACTATTGTATTTAATACCGTCTAGTGTAGTAATAGTTCAATGTTTATTGTTGTTTGGAACAGTTCTATGGTTCCTGATATACTATTGTATTTAATACCGTCTAGTGTAGTAATAGTTCAATGTTTATTGTTGTTTGGAACAGTTCTATGGTTCCTGATATACTATTGTATTTAATACCGTCTAGTGTAGTAATAGTTCAATGTTTATTGTTGTTTGGAACAGTTCTATGGTTCCTGATATACTATTGTATTTAATACCGTCTAGTGTAGTAATAGTTCAATGTTTATTGTTGTTTGGAACAGTTCTATGGTTCCTGATATACTATTGTATTTAATACCGTCTAGTGTAGTAATAGTTCAATGTTTATTGTTGTTTGGAACAGTTCTATGGTTCCTGATATACTATTGTATTTAATACCGTCTAGTGTAGTAATAGTTCAATGTTTATTGTTGTTTGGAACAGTTCTATGGTTCCTGATATACTATTGTATTTAATACCGTCTAGTGTAGTAATAGTTCAATGTTTATTGTTGTTTGGAACAGTTCTATGGTTCCTGATATACTATTGTATTTAATACCGTCTAGTGTAGTAATAGTTCAATGTTTATTGTTGTTTGGAACAGTTCTATGGTTCCTGATCTACTATTGTATTTAATACCGTCTAGTGTAGTAATAGTTCAATGTTTATTGTTGTTTGGAACAGTTCTATGGTTCCTGATATACTATTGTATTTAATACCGTCTAGTGTAGTAATAGTTCAATGTTTATTGTTGTTTGGAACAGTTCTATGGTTCCTGATATACTATTGTATTTAATACCGTCTAGTGTAGTAATAGTTCAATGTTTATTGTTGTTTGGAACAGTTCTATGGTTCCTGATATACTATTGTATTTAATACCGTCTAGTGTAGTAATAGTTCAATGTTTATTGTTGTTTGGAACAGTTCTATGGTTCCTGATATACTATTGTATTTAATACCGTCTAGTGTAGTAATAGTTCAATGTTTATTGTTGTTTGGAACAGTTCTATGGTTCCTGATATACTATTGTATTTAATACCGTCTAGTGTAGTAATAGTTCAATGTTTATTGTTGTTTGGAACAGTTCTATGGTTCCTGATATACTATTGTATTTAATACCGTCTAGTGTAGTAATAGTTCAATGTTTATTGTTGTTTGGAACAGTTCTATGGTTCCTGATATACTATTGTATTTAATACCGTCTAGTGTAGTAATAGTTCAATGTTTATTGTTGTTTGGAACAGTTCTATGGTTCCTGATATACTATTGTATTTAATACCGTCTAGTGTAGTAATAGTTCAATGTTTATTGTTGTTTGGAACAGTTCTATGGTTCCTGATATACTATTGTATTTAATACCGTCTAGTGTAGTAATAGTTCAATGTTTATTGTTGTTTGGAACAGTTCTATGGTTCCTGATATACTATTGTATTTAATACCGTCTAGTGTAGTAATAGTTCAATGTTTATTGTTGTTTGGAACAGTTCTATGGTTCCTGATATACTATTGTATTTAATACCGTCTAGTGTAGTAATAGTTCAATGTTTATTGTTGTTTGGAACAGTTCTATGGTTCCTGATATACTATTGTATTTAATACCGTCTAGTGTAGTAATAGTTCAATGTTTATTGTTGTTTGGAACAGTTCTATGGTTCCTGATATACTATTGTATTTAATACCGTCTAGTGTAGTAATAGTTCAATGTTTATTGTTGTTTGGAACAGTTCTATGGTTCCTGATATACTATTGTATTTAATACCGTCTAGTGTAGTAATAGTTCAATGTTTATTGTTGTTTGGAACAGTTCTATGGTTCCTGATATACTATTGTATTTAATACCGTCTAGTGTAGTAATAGTTCAATGTTTATTGTTGTTTGGAACAGTTCTATGGTTCCTGATATACTATTGTATTTAATACCGTCTAGTGTAGTAATAGTTCAATGTTTATTGTTGTTTGGAACAGTTCTATGGTTCCTGATATACTATTGTATTTAATACCGTCTAGTGTAGTAATAGTTCAATGTTTATTGTTGTTTGGAACAGTTCTATGGTTCCTGATATACTATTGTATTTAATACCGTCTAGTGTAGTAATAGTTCAATGTTTATTGTTGTTTGGAACAGTTCTATGGTTCCTGATATACTATTGTATTTAATACCGTCTAGTGTAGTAATAGTTCAATGTTTATTGTTGTTTGGAACAGTTCTATGGTTCCTGATATACTATTGTATTTAATACCGTCTAGTGTAGTAATAGTTCAATGTTTATTGTTGTTTGGAACAGTTCTATGGTTCCTGATATACTATTGTATTTAATACCGTCTAGTGTAGTAATAGTTCAATGTTTATTGTTGTTTGGAACAGTTCTATGGTTCCTGATATACTATTGTATTTAATACCGTCTAGTGTAGTAATAGTTCAATGTTTATTGTTGTTTGGAACAGTTCTATGGTTCCTGATATACTATTGTATTTAATACCGTCTAGTGTAGTAATAGTTCAATGTTTATTGTTGTTTGGAACAGTTCTATGGTTCCTGATCTACTATTGTATTTAATACCGTCTAGTGTAGTAATAGTTCAATGTTTATTGTTGTTTGGAACAGTTCTATGGTTCCTGATATACTATTGTATTTAATACCGTCTAGTGTAGTAATAGTTCATGTTTATTGTTGTTTGGAACAGTTCTATGGTTCCTGATATACTATTGTATTTAATACCGTCTAGTGTAGTAATAGTTCAATGTTTATTGTTGTTTGGAACAGTTCTATGGTTCCTGATATACTATTGTATTTAATACCGTCTAGTGTAGTAATAGTTCAATGTTTATTGTTGTTTGGAACAGTTCTATGGTTCCTGATATACTATTGTATTTAATACCGTCTAGTGTAGTAATAGTTCAATGTTTATTGTTGTTTGGAACAGTTCTATGGTTCCTGATATACTATTGTATTTAATACCGTCTAGTGTAGTAATAGTTCAATGTTTATTGTTGTTTGGAACAGTTCTATGGTTCCTGATATACTATTGTATTTAATACCGTCTAGTGTAGTAATAGTTCAATGTTTATTGTTGTTTGGAACAGTTCTATGGTTCCTGATATACTATTGTATTTAATACCGTCTAGTGTAGTAATAGTTCAATGTTTATTGTTGTTTGGAACAGTTCTATGGTTCCTGATATACTATTGTATTTAATACCGTCTAGTGTAGTAATAGTTCAATGTTTATTGTTGTTTGGAACAGTTCTATGGTTCCTGATATACTATTGTATTTAATACCGTCTAGTGTAGTAATAGTTCAATGTTTATTGTTGTTTGGAACAGTTCTATGGTTCCTGATATACTATTGTATTTAATACCGTCTAGTGTAGTAATAGTTCAATGTTTATTGTTGTTTGGAACAGTTCTATGGTTCCTGATATACTATTGTATTTAATACCGTCTAGTGTAGTAATAGTTCAATGTTTATTGTTGTTTGGAACAGTTCTATGGTTCCTGATATACTATTGTATTTAATACCGTCTAGTGTAGTAATAGTTCAATGTTTATTGTTGTTTGGAACAGTTCTATGGTTCCTGATATACTATTGTATTTAATACCGTCTAGTGTAGTAATAGTTCAATGTTTATTGTTGTTTGGAACAGTTCTATGGTTCCTGATATACTATTGTATTTAATACCGTCTAGTGTAGTAATAGTTCAATGTTTATTGTTGTTTGGAACAGTTCTATGGTTCCTGATATACTATTGTATTTAATACCGTCTAGTGTAGTAATAGTTCAATGTTTATTGTTGTTTGGAACAGTTCTATGGTTCCTGATATACTATTGTATTTAATACCGTCTAGTGTAGTAATAGTTCAATGTTTATTGTTGTTTGGAACAGTTCTATGGTTCCTGATCTACTATTGTATTTAATACCGTCTAGTGTAGTAATAGTTCAATGTTTATTGTTGTTTGGAACAGTTCTATGGTTCCTGATATACTATTGTATTTAATACCGTCTAGTGTAGTAATAGTTCAATGTTTATTGTTGTTTGGAACAGTTCTATGGTTCCTGATATACTATTGTATTTAATACCGTCTAGTGTAGTAATAGTTCAATGTTTATTGTTGTTTGGAACAGTTCTATGGTTCCTGATATACTATTGTATTTAATACCGTCTAGTGTAGTAATAGTTCAATGTTTATTGTTGTTTGGAACAGTTCTATGGTTCCTGATATACTATTGTATTTAATACCGTCTAGTGTAGTAATAGTTCAATGTTTATTGTTGTTTGGAACAGTTCTATGGTTCCTGATATACTATTGTATTTAATACCGTCTAGTGTAGTAATAGTTCAATGTTTATTGTTGTTTGGAACAGTTCTATGGTTCCTGATATACTATTGTATTTAATACCGTCTAGTGTAGTAATAGTTCAATGTTTATTGTTGTTTGGAACAGTTCTATGGTTCCTGATATACTATTGTATTTAATACCGTCTAGTGTAGTAATAGTTCAATGTTTATTGTTGTTTGGAACAGTTCTATGGTTCCTGATATACTATTGTATTTAATACCGTCTAGTGTAGTAATAGTTCAATGTTTATTGTTGTTTGGAACAGTTCTATGGTTCCTGATATACTATTGTATTTAATACCGTCTAGTGTAGTAATAGTTCAATGTTTATTGTTGTTTGGAACAGTTCTATGGTTCCTGATATACTATTGTATTTAATACCGTCTAGTGTAGTAATAGTTCAATGTTTATTGTTGTTTGGAACAGTTCTATGGTTCCTGATATACTATTGTATTTAATACCGTCTAGTGTAGTAATAGTTCAATGTTTATTGTTGTTTGGAACAGTTCTATGGTTCCTGATATACTATTGTATTTAATACCGTCTAGTGTAGTAATAGTTCAATGTTTATTGTTGTTTGGAACAGTTCTATGGTTCCTGATATACTATTGTATTTAATACCGTCTAGTGTAGTAATAGTTCAATGTTTATTGTTGTTTGGAACAGTTCTATGGTTCCTGATATACTATTGTATTTAATACCGTCTAGTGTAGTAATAGTTCAATGTTTATTGTTGTTTGGAACAGTTCTATGGTTCCTGATATACTATTGTATTTAATACCGTCTAGTGTAGTAATAGTTCAATGTTTATTGTTGTTTGGAACAGTTCTATGGTTCCTGATATACTATTGTATTTAATACCGTCTAGTGTAGTAATAGTTCAATGTTTATTGTTGTTTGGAACAGTTCTATGGTTCCTGATATACTATTGTATTTAATACCGTCTAGTGTAGTAATAGTTCAATGTTTATTGTTGTTTGGAACAGTTCTATGGTTCCTGATATACTATTGTATTTAATACCGTCTAGTGTAGTAATAGTTCAATGTTTATTGTTGTTTGGAACAGTTCTATGGTTCCTGATATACTATTGTATTTAATACCGTCTAGTGTAGTAATAGTTCAATGTTTATTGTTGTTTGGAACAGTTCTATGGTTCCTGATATACTATTGTATTTAATACCGTCTAGTGTAGTAATAGTTCAATGTTTATTGTTGTTTGGAACAGTTCTATGGTTCCTGATATACTATTGTATTTAATACCGTCTAGTGTAGTAATAGTTCAATGTTTATTGTTGTTTGGAACAGTTCTATGGTTCCTGATATACTATTGTATTTAATACCGTCTAGTGTAGTAATAGTTCAATGTTTATTGTTGTTTGGAACAGTTCTATGGTTCCTGATATACTATTGTATTTAATACCGTCTAGTGTAGTAATAGTTCAATGTTTATTGTTGTTTGGAACAGTTCTATGGTTCCTGATATACTATTGTATTTAATACCGTCTAGTGTAGTAATAGTTCAATGTTTATTGTTGTTTGGAACAGTTCTATGGTTCCTGATATACTATTGTATTTAATACCGTCTAGTGTAGTAATAGTTCAATGTTTATTGTTGTTTGGAACAGTTCTATGGTTCCTGATCTACTATTGTATTTAATACCGTCTAGTGTAGTAATAGTTCAATGTTTATTGTTGTTTGGAACAGTTCTATGGTTCCTGATATACTATTGTATTTAATACCGTCTAGTGTAGTAATAGTTCAATGTTTATTGTTGTTTGGAACAGTTCTATGGTTCCTGATATACTATTGTATTTAATACCGTCTAGTGTAGTAATAGTTCAATGTTTATTGTTGTTTGGAACAGTTCTATGGTTCCTGATATACTATTGTATTTAATACCGTCTAGTGTAGTAATAGTTCAATGTTTATTGTTGTTTGGAACAGTTCTATGGTTCCTGATATACTATTGTATTTAATACCGTCTAGTGTAGTAATAGTTCAATGTTTATTGTTGTTTGGAACAGTTCTATGGTTCCTGATATACTATTGTATTTAATACCGTCTAGTGTAGTAATAGTTCAATGTTTATTGTTGTTTGGAACAGTTCTATGGTTCCTGATATACTATTGTATTTAATACCGTCTAGTGTAGTAATAGTTCAATGTTTATTGTTGTTTGGAACAGTTCTATGGTTCCTGATATACTATTGTATTTAATACCGTCTAGTGTAGTAATAGTTCAATGTTTATTGTTGTTTGGAACAGTTCTATGGTTCCTGATATACTATTGTATTTAATACCGTCTAGTGTAGTAATAGTTCAATGTTTATTGTTGTTTGGAACAGTTCTATGGTTCCTGATATACTATTGTATTTAATACCGTCTAGTGTAGTAATAGTTCAATGTTTATTGTTGTTTGGAACAGTTCTATGGTTCCTGATATACTATTGTATTTAATACCGTCTAGTGTAGTAATAGTTCAATGTTTATTGTTGTTTGGAACAGTTCTATGGTTCCTGATATACTATTGTATTTAATACCGTCTAGTGTAGTAATAGTTCAATGTTTATTGTTGTTTGGAACAGTTCTATGGTTCCTGATATACTATTGTATTTAATACCGTCTAGTGTAGTAATAGTTCAATGTTTATTGTTGTTTGGAACAGTTCTATGGTTCCTGATATACTATTGTATTTAATACCGTCTAGTGTAGTAATAGTTCAATGTTTATTGTTGTTTGGAACAGTTCTATGGTTCCTGATCTACTATTGTATTTAATACCGTCTAGTGTAGTAATAGTTCAATGTTTATTGTTGTTTGGAACAGTTCTATGGTTCCTGATATACTATTGTATTTAATACCGTCTAGTGTAGTAATAGTTCAATGTTTATTGTTGTTTGGAACAGTTCTATGGTTCCTGATATACTATTGTATTTAATACCGTCTAGTGTAGTAATAGTTCAATGTTTATTGTTGTTTGGAACAGTTCTATGGTTCCTGATATACTATTGTATTTAATACCGTCTAGTGTAGTAATAGTTCAATGTTTATTGTTGTTTGGAACAGTTCTATGGTTCCTGATATACTATTGTATTTAATACCGTCTAGTGTAGTAATAGTTCAATGTTTATTGTTGTTTGGAACAGTTCTATGGTTCCTGATATACTATTGTATTTAATACCGTCTAGTGTAGTAATAGTTCAATGTTTATTGTTGTTTGGAACAGTTCTATGGTTCCTGATCTACTATTGTATTTAATACCGTCTAGTGTAGTAATAGTTCAATGTTTATTGTTGTTTGGAACAGTTCTATGGTTCCTGATATACTATTGTATTTAATACCGTCTAGTGTAGTAATAGTTCAATGTTTATTGTTGTTTGGAACAGTTCTATGGTTCCTGATATACTATTGTATTTAATACCGTCTAGTGTAGTAATAGTTCAATGTTTATTGTTGTTTGGAACAGTTCTATGGTTCCTGATATACTATTGTATTTAATACCGTCTAGTGTAGTAATAGTTCAATGTTTATTGTTGTTTGGAACAGTTCTATGGTTCCTGATATACTATTGTATTTAATACCGTCTAGTGTAGTAATAGTTCAATGTTTATTGTTGTTTGGAACAGTTCTATGGTTCCTGATATACTATTGTATTTAATACCGTCTAGTGTAGTAATAGTTCAATGTTTATTGTTGTTTGGAACAGTTCTATGGTTCCTGATATACTATTGTATTTAATACCGTCTAGTGTAGTAATAGTTCAATGTTTATTGTTGTTTGGAACAGTTCTATGGTTCCTGATATACTATTGTATTTAATACCGTCTAGTGTAGTAATAGTTCAATGTTTATTGTTGTTTGGAACAGTTCTATGGTTCCTGATATACTATTGTATTTAATACCGTCTAGTGTAGTAATAGTTCAATGTTTATTGTTGTTTGGAACAGTTCTATGGTTCCTGATATACTATTGTATTTAATACCGTCTAGTGTAGTAATAGTTCAATGTTTATTGTTGTTTGGAACAGTTCTATGGTTCCTGATATACTATTGTATTTAATACCGTCTAGTGTAGTAATAGTTCAATGTTTATTGTTGTTTGGAACAGTTCTATGGTTCCTGATATACTATTGTATTTAATACCGTCTAGTGTAGTAATAGTTCAATGTTTATTGTTGTTTGGAACAGTTCTATGGTTCCTGATATACTATTGTATTTAATACCGTCTAGTGTAGTAATAGTTCAATGTTTATTGTTGTTTGGAACAGTTCTATGGTTCCTGATATACTATTGTATTTAATACCGTCTAGTGTAGTAATAGTTCAATGTTTATTGTTGTTTGGAACAGTTCTATGGTTCCTGATCTACTATTGTATTTAATACCGTCTAGTGTAGTAATAGTTCAATGTTTATTGTTGTTTGGAACAGTTCTATGGTTCCTGATATACTATTGTATTTAATACCGTCTAGTGTAGTAATAGTTCAATGTTTATTGTTGTTTGGAACAGTTCTATGGTTCCTGATATACTATTGTATTTAATACCGTCTAGTGTAGTAATAGTTCAATGTTTATTGTTGTTTGGAACAGTTCTATGGTTCCTGATATACTATTGTATTTAATACCGTCTAGTGTAGTAATAGTTCAATGTTTATTGTTGTTTGGAACAGTTCTATGGTTCCTGATATACTATTGTATTTAATACCGTCTAGTGTAGTAATAGTTCAATGTTTATTGTTGTTTGGAACAGTTCTATGGTTCCTGATATACTATTGTATTTAATACCGTCTAGTGTAGTAATAGTTCAATGTTTATTGTTGTTTGGAACAGTTCTATGGTTCCTGATATACTATTGTATTTAATACCGTCTAGTGTAGTAATAGTTCAATGTTTATTGTTGTTTGGAACAGTTCTATGGTTCCTGATATACTATTGTATTTAATACCGTCTAGTGTAGTAATAGTTCAATGTTTATTGTTGTTTGGAACAGTTCTATGGTTCCTGATATACTATTGTATTTAATACCGTCTAGTGTAGTAATAGTTCAATGTTTATTGTTGTTTGGAACAGTTCTATGGTTCCTGATATACTATTGTATTTAATACCGTCTAGTGTAGTAATAGTTCAATGTTTATTGTTGTTTGGAACAGTTCTATGGTTCCTGATATACTATTGTATTTAATACCGTCTAGTGTAGTAATAGTTCAATGTTTATTGTTGTTTGGAACAGTTCTATGGTTCCTGATATACTATTGTATTTAATACCGTCTAGTGTAGTAATAGTTCAATGTTTATTGTTGTTTGGAACAGTTCTATGGTTCCTGATATACTATTGTATTTAATACCGTCTAGTGTAGTAATAGTTCAATGTTTATTGTTGTTTGGAACAGTTCTATGGTTCCTGATATACTATTGTATTTAATACCGTCTAGTGTAGTAATAGTTCAATGTTTATTGTTGTTTGGAACAGTTCTATGGTTCCTGATATACTATTGTATTTAATACCGTCTAGTGTAGTAATAGTTCAATGTTTATTGTTGTTTGGAACAGTTCTATGGTTCCTGATATACTATTGTATTTAATACCGTCTAGTGTAGTAATAGTTCAATGTTTATTGTTGTTTGGAACAGTTCTATGGTTCCTGATATACTATTGTATTTAATACCGTCTAGTGTAGTAATAGTTCAATGTTTATTGTTGTTTGGAACAGTTCTATGGTTCCTGATATACTATTGTATTTAATACCGTCTAGTGTAGTAATAGTTCAATGTTTATTGTTGTTTGGAACAGTTCTATGGTTCCTGATATACTATTGTATTTAATACCGTCTAGTGTAGTAATAGTTCAATGTTTATTGTTGTTTGGAACAGTTCTATGGTTCCTGATATACTATTGTATTTAATACCGTCTAGTGTAGTAATAGTTCAATGTTTATTGTTGTTTGGAACAGTTCTATGGTTCCTGATCTACTATTGTATTTAATACCGTCTAGTGTAGTAATAGTTCAATGTTTATTGTTGTTTGGAACAGTTCTATGGTTCCTGATATACTATTGTATTTAATACCGTCTAGTGTAGTAATAGTTCAATGTTTATTGTTGTTTGGAACAGTTCTATGGTTCCTGATATACTATTGTATTTAATACCGTCTAGTGTAGTAATAGTTCAATGTTTATTGTTGTTTGGAACAGTTCTATGGTTCCTGATATACTATTGTATTTAATACCGTCTAGTGTAGTAATAGTTCAATGTTTATTGTTGTTTGGAACAGTTCTATGGTTCCTGATATACTATTGTATTTAATACCGTCTAGTGTAGTAATAGTTCAATGTTTATTGTTGTTTGGAACAGTTCTATGGTTCCTGATATACTATTGTATTTAATACCGTCTAGTGTAGTAATAGTTCAATGTTTATTGTTGTTTGGAACAGTTCTATGGTTCCTGATATACTATTGTATTTAATACCGTCTAGTGTAGTAATAGTTCAATGTTTATTGTTGTTTGGAACAGTTCTATGGTTCCTGATATACTATTGTATTTAATACCGTCTAGTGTAGTAATAGTTCAATGTTTATTGTTGTTTGGAACAGTTCTATGGTTCCTGATATACTATTGTATTTAATACCGTCTAGTGTAGTAATAGTTCAATGTTTATTGTTGTTTGGAACAGTTCTATGGTTCCTGATATACTATTGTATTTAATACCGTCTAGTGTAGTAATAGTTCAATGTTTATTGTTGTTTGGAACAGTTCTATGGTTCCTGATATACTATTGTATTTAATACCGTCTAGTGTAGTAATAGTTCAATGTTTATTGTTGTTTGGAACAGTTCTATGGTTCCTGATATACTATTGTATTTAATACCGTCTAGTGTAGTAATAGTTCAATGTTTATTGTTGTTTGGAACAGTTCTATGGTTCCTGATCTACTATTGTATTTAATACCGTCTAGTGTAGTAATAGTTCAATGTTTATTGTTGTTTGGAACAGTTCTATGGTTCCTGATATACTATTGTATTTAATACCGTCTAGTGTAGTAATAGTTCAATGTTTATTGTTGTTTGGAACAGTTCTATGGTTCCTGATCTACTATTGTATTTAATACCGTCTAGTGTAGTAATAGTTCAATGTTTATTGTTGTTTGGAACAGTTCTATGGTTCCTGATATACTATTGTATTTAATACCGTCTAGTGTAGTAATAGTTCAATGTTTATTGTTGTTTGGAACAGTTCTATGGTTCCTGATATACTATTGTATTTAATACCGTCTAGTGTAGTAATAGTTCAATGTTTATTGTTGTTTGGAACAGTTCTATGGTTCCTGATATACTATTGTATTTAATACCGTCTAGTGTAGTAATAGTTCAATGTTTATTGTTGTTTGGAACAGTTCTATGGTTCCTGATATACTATTGTATTTAATACCGTCTAGTGTAGTAATAGTTCAATGTTTATTGTTGTTTGGAACAGTTCTATGGTTCCTGATATACTATTGTATTTAATACCGTCTAGTGTAGTAATAGTTCAATGTTTATTGTTGTTTGGAACAGTTCTATGGTTCCTGATATACTATTGTATTTAATACCGTCTAGTGTAGTAATAGTTCAATGTTTATTGTTGTTTGGAACAGTTCTATGGTTCCTGATATACTATTGTATTTAATACCGTCTAGTGTAGTAATAGTTCAATGTTTATTGTTGTTTGGAACAGTTCTATGGTTCCTGATATACTATTGTATTTAATACCGTCTAGTGTAGTAATAGTTCAATGTTTATTGTTGTTTGGAACAGTTCTATGGTTCCTGATATACTATTGTATTTAATACCGTCTAGTGTAGTAATAGTTCAATGTTTATTGTTGTTTGGAACAGTTCTATGGTTCCTGATATACTATTGTATTTAATACCGTCTAGTGTAGTAATAGTTCAATGTTTATTGTTGTTTGGAACAGTTCTATGGTTCCTGATATACTATTGTATTTAATACCGTCTAGTGTAGTAATAGTTCAATGTTTATTGTTGTTTGGAACAGTTCTATGGTTCCTGATATACTATTGTATTTAATACCGTCTAGTGTAGTAATAGTTCAATGTTTATTGTTGTTTGGAACAGTTCTATGGTTCCTGATATACTATTGTATTTAATACCGTCTAGTGTAGTAATAGTTCAATGTTTATTGTTGTTTGGAACAGTTCTATGGTTCCTGATATACTATTGTATTTAATACCGTCTAGTGTAGTAATAGTTCAATGTTTATTGTTGTTTGGAACAGTTCTATGGTTCCTGATATACTATTGTATTTAATACCGTCTAGTGTAGTAATAGTTCAATGTTTATTGTTGTTTGGAACAGTTCTATGGTTCCTGATCTACTATTGTATTTAATACCGTCTAGTGTAGTAATAGTTCAATGTTTATTGTTGTTTGGAACAGTTCTATGGTTCCTGATATACTATTGTATTTAATACCGTCTAGTGTAGTAATAGTTCAATGTTTATTGTTGTTTGGAACAGTTCTATGGTTCCTGATATACTATTGTATTTAATACCGTCTAGTGTAGTAATAGTTCAATGTTTATTGTTGTTTGGAACAGTTCTATGGTTCCTGATATACTATTGTATTTAATACCGTCTAGTGTAGTAATAGTTCAATGTTTATTGTTGTTTGGAACAGTTCTATGGTTCCTGATATACTATTGTATTTAATACCGTCTAGTGTAGTAATAGTTCAATGTTTATTGTTGTTTGGAACAGTTCTATGGTTCCTGATATACTATTGTATTTAATACCGTCTAGTGTAGTAATAGTTCAATGTTTATTGTTGTTTGGAACAGTTCTATGGTTCCTGATATACTATTGTATTTAATACCGTCTAGTGTAGTAATAGTTCAATGTTTATTGTTGTTTGGAACAGTTCTATGGTTCCTGATATACTATTGTATTTAATACCGTCTAGTGTAGTAATAGTTCAATGTTTATTGTTGTTTGGAACAGTTCTATGGTTCCTGATATACTATTGTATTTAATACCGTCTAGTGTAGTAATAGTTCAATGTTTATTGTTGTTTGGAACAGTTCTATGGTTCCTGATCTACTATTGTATTTAATACCGTCTAGTGTAGTAATAGTTCAATGTTTATTGTTGTTTGGAACAGTTCTATGGTTCCTGATATACTATTGTATTTAATACCGTCTAGTGTAGTAATAGTTCAATGTTTATTGTTGTTTGGAACAGTTCTATGGTTCCTGATATACTATTGTATTTAATACCGTCTAGTGTAGTAATAGTTCAATGTTTATTGTTGTTTGGAACAGTTCTATGGTTCCTGATATACTATTGTATTTAATACCGTCTAGTGTAGTAATAGTTCAATGTTTATTGTTGTTTGGAACAGTTCTATGGTTCCTGATATACTATTGTATTTAATACCGTCTAGTGTAGTAATAGTTCAATGTTTATTGTTGTTTGGAACAGTTCTATGGTTCCTGATATACTATTGTATTTAATACCGTCTAGTGTAGTAATAGTTCAATGTTTATTGTTGTTTGGAACAGTTCTATGGTTCCTGATATACTATTGTATTTAATACCGTCTAGTGTAGTAATAGTTCAATGTTTATTGTTGTTTGGAACAGTTCTATGGTTCCTGATATACTATTGTATTTAATACCGTCTAGTGTAGTAATAGTTCAATGTTTATTGTTGTTTGGAACAGTTCTATGGTTCCTGATATACTATTGTATTTAATACCGTCTAGTGTAGTAATAGTTCAATGTTTATTGTTGTTTGGAACAGTTCTATGGTTCCTGATATACTATTGTATTTAATACCGTCTAGTGTAGTAATAGTTCAATGTTTATTGTTGTTTGGAACAGTTCTATGGTTCCTGATCTACTATTGTATTTATACCGTCTAGTGTATACCGTTCTGTTTATTGTGTAGTAATAGTTAATACCGTCTATGTTTATTGTTGTTTGGAACAGTTCTATGGTTCCTGATCTACTATTGTATTTAATACCGTCTAGTGTAGTAATAGTTCAATGTTTATTGTTGTTTGGAACAGTTCTATGGTTCCTGATATACTATTGTATTTAATACCGTCTAGTGTAGTAATAGTTCAATGTTTATTGTTGTTTGGAACAGTTCTATGGTTCCTGATATACTATTGTATTTAATACCGTCTAGTGTAGTAATAGTTCAATGTTTATTGTTGTTTGGAACAGTTCTATGGTTCCTGATCTACTATTGTATTTAATACCGTCTAGTGTAGTAATAGTTCAATGTTTATTGTTGTTTGGAACAGTTCTATGGTTCCTGATATACTATTGTATTTAATACCGTCTAGTGTAGTAATAGTTCAATGTTTATTGTTGTTTGGAACAGTTCTATGGTTCCTGATATACTATTGTATTTAATACCGTCTAGTGTAGTAATAGTTCAATGTTTATTGTTGTTTGGAACAGTTCTATGGTTCCTGATATACTATTGTATTTAATACCGTCTAGTGTAGTAATAGTTCAATGTTTATTGTTGTTTGGAACAGTTCTATGGTTCCTGATATACTATTGTATTTAATACCGTCTAGTGTAGTAATAGTTCAATGTTTATTGTTGTTTGGAACAGTTCTATGGTTCCTGATATACTATTGTATTTAATACCGTCTAGTGTAGTAATAGTTCAATGTTTATTGTTGTTTGGAACAGTTCTATGGTTCCTGATATACTATTGTATTTAATACCGTCTAGTGTAGTAATAGTTCAATGTTTATTGTTGTTTGGAACAGTTCTATGGTTCCTGATATACTATTGTATTTAATACCGTCTAGTGTAGTAATAGTTCAATGTTTATTGTTGTTTGGAACAGTTCTATGGTTCCTGATATACTATTGTATTTAATACCGTCTAGTGTAGTAATAGTTCAATGTTTATTGTTGTTTGGAACAGTTCTATGGTTCCTGATCTACTATTGTATTTAATACCGTCTAGTGTAGTAATAGTTCAATGTTTATTGTTGTTTGGAACAGTTCTATGGTTCCTGATATACTATTGTATTTAATACCGTCTAGTGTAGTAATAGTTCAATGTTTATTGTTGTTTGGAACAGTTCTATGGTTCCTGATATACTATTGTATTTAATACCGTCTAGTGTAGTAATAGTTCAATGTTTATTGTTGTTTGGAACAGTTCTATGGTTCCTGATATACTATTGTATTTAATACCGTCTAGTGTAGTAATAGTTCAATGTTTATTGTTGTTTGGAACAGTTCTATGGTTCCTGATATACTATTGTATTTAATACCGTCTAGTGTAGTAATAGTTCAATGTTTATTGTTGTTTGGAACAGTTCTATGGTTCCTGATATACTATTGTATTTAATACCGTCTAGTGTAGTAATAGTTCAATGTTTATTGTTGTTTGGAACAGTTCTATGGTTCCTGATATACTATTGTATTTAATACCGTCTAGTGTAGTAATAGTTCAATGTTTATTGTTGTTTGGAACAGTTCTATGGTTCCTGATATACTATTGTATTTAATACCGTCTAGTGTAGTAATAGTTCAATGTTTATTGTTGTTTGGAACAGTTCTATGGTTCCTGATATACTATTGTATTTAATACCGTCTAGTGTAGTAATAGTTCAATGTTTATTGTTGTTTGGAACAGTTCTATGGTTCCTGATCTACTATTGTATTTAATACCGTCTAGTGTAGTAATAGTTCAATGTTTATTGTTGTTTGGAACAGTTCTATGGTTCCTGATATACTATTGTATTTAATACCGTCTAGTGTAGTAATAGTTCAATGTTTATTGTTGTTTGGAACAGTTCTATGGTTCCTGATATACTATTGTATTTAATACCGTCTAGTGTAGTAATAGTTCAATGTTTATTGTTGTTTGGAACAGTTCTATGGTTCCTGATCTACTATTGTATTTAATACCGTCTAGTGTAGTAATAGTTCAATGTTTATTGTTGTTTGGAACAGTTCTATGGTTCCTGATATACTATTGTATTTAATACCGTCTAGTGTAGTAATAGTTCAATGTTTATTGTTGTTTGGAACAGTTCTATGGTTCCTGATATACTATTGTATTTAATACCGTCTAGTGTAGTAATAGTTCAATGTTTATTGTTGTTTGGAACAGTTCTATGGTTCCTGATATACTATTGTATTTAATACCGTCTAGTGTAGTAATAGTTCAATGTTTATTGTTGTTTGGAACAGTTCTATGGTTCCTGATATACTATTGTATTTAATACCGTCTAGTGTAGTAATAGTTCAATGTTTATTGTTGTTTGGAACAGTTCTATGGTTCCTGATATACTATTGTATTTAATACCGTCTAGTGTAGTAATAGTTCAATGTTTATTGTTGTTTGGAACAGTTCTATGGTTCCTGATATACTATTGTATTTAATACCGTCTAGTGTAGTAATAGTTCAATGTTTATTGTTGTTTGGAACAGTTCTATGGTTCCTGATCTACTATTGTATTTAATACCGTCTAGTGTAGTAATAGTTCAATGTTTATTGTTGTTTGGAACAGTTCTATGGTTCCTGATATACTATTGTATTTAATACCGTCTAGTGTAGTAATAGTTCAATGTTTATTGTTGTTTGGAACAGTTCTATGGTTCCTGATATACTATTGTATTTAATACCGTCTAGTGTAGTAATAGTTCAATGTTTATTGTTGTTTGGAACAGTTCTATGGTTCCTGATATACTATTGTATTTAATACCGTCTAGTGTAGTAATAGTTCAATGTTTATTGTTGTTTGGAACAGTTCTATGGTTCCTGATATACTATTGTATTTAATACCGTCTAGTGTAGTAATAGTTCAATGTTTATTGTTGTTTGGAACAGTTCTATGGTTCCTGATATACTATTGTATTTAATACCGTCTAGTGTAGTAATAGTTCAATGTTTATTGTTGTTTGGAACAGTTCTATGGTTCCTGATATACTATTGTATTTAATACCGTCTAGTGTAGTAATAGTTCAATGTTTATTGTTGTTTGGAACAGTTCTATGGTTCCTGATATACTATTGTATTTAATACCGTCTAGTGTAGTAATAGTTCAATGTTTATTGTTGTTTGGAACAGTTCTATGGTTCCTGATATACTATTGTATTTAATACCGTCTAGTGTAGTAATAGTTCAATGTTTATTGTTGTTTGGAACAGTTCTATGGTTCCTGATATACTATTGTATTTAATACCGTCTAGTGTAGTAATAGTTCAATGTTTATTGTTGTTTGGAACAGTTCTATGGTTCCTGATATACTATTGTATTTAATACCGTCTAGTGTAGTAATAGTTCAATGTTTATTGTTGTTTGGAACAGTTCTATGGTTCCTGATATACTATTGTATTTAATACCGTCTAGTGTAGTAATAGTTCAATGTTTATTGTTGTTTGGAACAGTTCTATGGTTCCTGATATACTATTGTATTTAATACCGTCTAGTGTAGTAATAGTTCAATGTTTATTGTTGTTTGGAACAGTTCTATGGTTCCTGATCTACTATTGTATTTAATACCGTCTAGTGTAGTAATAGTTCAATGTTTATTGTTGTTTGGAACAGTTCTATGGTTCCTGATATACTATTGTATTTAATACCGTCTAGTGTAGTAATAGTTCAATGTTTATTGTTGTTTGGAACAGTTCTATGGTTCCTGATATACTATTGTATTTAATACCGTCTAGTGTAGTAATAGTTCAATGTTTATTGTTGTTTGGAACAGTTCTATGGTTCCTGATATACTATTGTATTTAATACCGTCTAGTGTAGTAATAGTTCAATGTTTATTGTTGTTTGGAACAGTTCTATGGTTCCTGATATACTATTGTATTTAATACCGTCTAGTGTAGTAATAGTTCAATGTTTATTGTTGTTTGGAACAGTTCTATGGTTCCTGATATACTATTGTATTTAATACCGTCTAGTGTAGTAATAGTTCAATGTTTATTGTTGTTTGGAACAGTTCTATGGTTCCTGATATACTATTGTATTTAATACCGTCTAGTGTAGTAATAGTTCAATGTTTATTGTTGTTTGGAACAGTTCTATGGTTCCTGATATACTATTGTATTTAATACCGTCTAGTGTAGTAATAGTTCAATGTTTATTGTTGTTTGGAACAGTTCTATGGTTCCTGATATACTATTGTATTTAATACCGTCTAGTGTAGTAATAGTTCAATGTTTATTGTTGTTTGGAACAGTTCTATGGTTCCTGATATACTATTGTATTTAATACCGTCTAGTGTAGTAATAGTTCAATGTTTATTGTTGTTTGGAACAGTTCTATGGTTCCTGATATACTATTGTATTTAATACCGTCTAGTGTAGTAATAGTTCAATGTTTATTGTTGTTTGGAACAGTTCTATGGTTCCTGATATACTATTGTATTTAATACCGTCTAGTGTAGTAATAGTTCAATGTTTATTGTTGTTTGGAACAGTTCTATGGTTCCTGATATACTATTGTATTTAATACCGTCTAGTGTAGTAATAGTTCAATGTTTATTGTTGTTTGGAACAGTTCTATGGTTCCTGATATACTATTGTATTTAATACCGTCTAGTGTAGTAATAGTTCAATGTTTATTGTTGTTTGGAACAGTTCTATGGTTCCTGATCTACTATTGTATTTAATACCGTCTAGTGTAGTAATAGTTCAATGTTTATTGTTGTTTGGAACAGTTCTATGGTTCCTGATATACTATTGTATTTAATACCGTCTAGTGTAGTAATAGTTCAATGTTTATTGTTGTTTGGAACAGTTCTATGGTTCCTGATATACTATTGTATTTAATACCGTCTAGTGTAGTAATAGTTCAATGTTTATTGTTGTTTGGAACAGTTCTATGGTTCCTGATATAATATATTTAATACCGTCTAGTGTAGTAATAGTTCAATGTTTATTGTTGTTTGGAACAGTTCTATGGTTCCTGATCTACTATTGTATTTAATACCGTCTAGTGTAGTAATAGTTCAATGTTTATTGTTGTTTGGAACAGTTCTATGGTTCCTGATATACTATTGTATTTAATACCGTCTAGTGTAGTAATAGTTCAATGTTTATTGTTGTTTGGAACAGTTCTATGGTTCCTGATATACTATTGTATTTAATACCGTCTAGTGTAGTAATAGTTCAATGTTTATTGTTGTTTGGAACAGTTCTATGGTTCCTGATATACTATTGTATTTAATACCGTCTAGTGTAGTAATAGTTCAATGTTTATTGTTGTTTGGAACAGTTCTATGGTTCCTGATATACTATTGTATTTAATACCGTCTAGTGTAGTAATAGTTCAATGTTTATTGTTGTTTGGAACAGTTCTATGGTTCCTGATATACTATTGTATTTAATACCGTCTAGTGTAGTAATAGTTCAATGTTTATTGTTGTTTGGAACAGTTCTATGGTTCCTGATCTACTATTGTATTTAATACCGTCTAGTGTAGTAATAGTTCAATGTTTATTGTTGTTTGGAACAGTTCTATGGTTCCTGATATACTATTGTATTTAATACCGTCTAGTGTAGTAATAGTTCAATGTTTATTGTTGTTTGGAACAGTTCTATGGTTCCTGATATACTATTGTATTTAATACCGTCTAGTGTAGTAATAGTTCAATGTTTATTGTTGTTTGGAACAGTTCTATGGTTCCTGATATACTATTGTATTTAATACCGTCTAGTGTAGTAATAGTTCAATGTTTATTGTTGTTTGGAACAGTTCTATGGTTCCTGATATACTATTGTATTTAATACCGTCTAGTGTAGTAATAGTTCAATGTTTATTGTTGTTTGGAACAGTTCTATGGTTCCTGATATACTATTGTATTTAATACCGTCTAGTGTAGTAATAGTTCAATGTTTATTGTTGTTTGGAACAGTTCTATGGTTCCTGATAATACTATTGTATTTAATACCGTCTAGTGTAGTAATAGTTCAATGTTTATTGTTGTTTGGAACAGTTCTATGGTTCCTGATATACTATTGTATTTAATACCGTCTAGTGTAGTAATAGTTCAATGTTTATTGTTGTTTGGAACAGTTCTATGGTTCCTGATATACTATTGTATTTAATACCGTCTAGTGTAGTAATAGTTCAATGTTTATTGTTGTTTGGAACAGTTCTATGGTTCCTGATATACTATTGTATTTAATACCGTCTAGTGTAGTAATAGTTCAATGTTTATTGTTGTTTGGAACAGTTCTATGGTTCCTGATATACTATTGTATTTAATACCGTCTAGTGTAGTAATAGTTCAATGTTTATTGTTGTTTGGAACAGTTCTATGGTTCCTGATATACTATTGTATTTAATACCGTCTAGTGTAGTAATAGTTCAATGTTTATTGTTGTTTGGAACAGTTCTATGGTTCCTGATATACTATTGTATTTAATACCGTCTAGTGTAGTAATAGTTCAATGTTTATTGTTGTTTGGAACAGTTCTATGGTTCCTGATATACTATTGTATTTAATACCGTCTAGTGTAGTAATAGTTCAATGTTTATTGTTGTTTGGAACAGTTCTATGGTTCCTGATATACTATTGTATTTAATACCGTCTAGTGTAGTAATAGTTCAATGTTTATTGTTGTTTGGAACAGTTCTATGGTTCCTGATATACTATTGTATTTAATACCGTCTAGTGTAGTAATAGTTCAATGTTTATTGTTGTTTGGAACAGTTCTATGGTTCCTGATATACTATTGTATTTAATACCGTCTAGTGTAGTAATAGTTCAATGTTTATTGTTGTTTGGAACAGTTCTATGGTTCCTGATATACTATTGTATTTAATACCGTCTAGTGTAGTAATAGTTCAATGTTTATTGTTGTTTGGAACAGTTCTATGGTTCCTGATATACTATTGTATTTAATACCGTCTAGTGTAGTAATAGTTCAATGTTTATTGTTGTTTGGAACAGTTCTATGGTTCCTGATATACTATTGTATTTAATACCGTCTAGTGTAGTAATAGTTCAATGTTTATTGTTGTTTGGAACAGTTCTATGGTTCCTGATATACTATTGTATTTAATACCGTCTAGTGTAGTAATAGTTCAATGTTTATTGTTGTTTGGAACAGTTCTATGGTTCCTGATCTACTATTGTATTTAATACCGTCTAGTGTAGTAATAGTTCAATGTTTATTGTTGTTTGGAACAGTTCTATGGTTCCTGATATACTATTGTATTTAATACCGTCTAGTGTAGTAATAGTTCAATGTTTATTGTTGTTTGGAACAGTTCTATGGTTCCTGATATACTATTGTATTTAATACCGTCTAGTGTAGTAATAGTTCAATGTTTATTGTTGTTTGGAACAGTTCTATGGTTCCTGATATACTATTGTATTTAATACCGTCTAGTGTAGTAATAGTTCAATGTTTATTGTTGTTTGGAACAGTTCTATGGTTCCTGATCTACTATTGTATTTAATACCGTCTAGTGTAGTAATAGTTCAATGTTTATTGTTGTTTGGAACAGTTCTATGGTTCCTGATCTACTATTGTATTTAATACCGTCTAGTGTAGTAATAGTTCAATGTTTATTGTTGTTTGGAACAGTTCTATGGTTCCTGATATACTATTGTATTTAATACCGTCTAGTGTAGTAATAGTTCAATGTTTATTGTTGTTTGGAACAGTTCTATGGTTCCTGATATACTATTGTATTTAATACCGTCTAGTGTAGTAATAGTTCAATGTTTATTGTTGTTTGGAACAGTTCTATGGTTCCTGATATACTATTGTATTTAATACCGTCTAGTGTAGTAATAGTTCAATGTTTATTGTTGTTTGGAACAGTTCTATGGTTCCTGATATACTATTGTATTTAATACCGTCTAGTGTAGTAATAGTTCAATGTTTATTGTTGTTTGGAACAGTTCTATGGTTCCTGATATACTATTGTATTTAATACCGTCTAGTGTAGTAATAGTTCAATGTTTATTGTTGTTTGGAACAGTTCTATGGTTCCTGATATACTATTGTATTTAATACCGTCTAGTGTAGTAATAGTTCAATGTTTATTGTTGTTTGGAACAGTTCTATGGTTCCTGATATACTATTGTATTTAATACCGTCTAGTGTAGTAATAGTTCAATGTTTATTGTTGTTTGGAACAGTTCTATGGTTCCTGATATACTATTGTATTTAATACCGTCTAGTGTAGTAATAGTTCAATGTTTATTGTTGTTTGGAACAGTTCTATGGTTCCTGATCTACTATTGTATTTAATACCGTCTAGTGTAGTAATAGTTCAATGTTTATTGTTGTTTGGAACAGTTCTATGGTTCCTGATATACTATTGTATTTAATACCGTCTAGTGTAGTAATAGTTCAATGTTTATTGTTGTTTGGAACAGTTCTATGGTTCCTGATATACTATTGTATTTAATACCGTCTAGTGTAGTAATAGTTCAATGTTTATTGTTGTTTGGAACAGTTCTATGGTTCCTGATATACTATTGTATTTAATACCGTCTAGTGTAGTAATAGTTCAATGTTTATTGTTGTTTGGAACAGTTCTATGGTTCCTGATATACTATTGTATTTAATACCGTCTAGTGTAGTAATAGTTCAATGTTTATTGTTGTTTGGAACAGTTCTATGGTTCCTGATATACTATTGTATTTAATACCGTCTAGTGTAGTAATAGTTCAATGTTTATTGTTGTTTGGAACAGTTCTATGGTTCCTGATATACTATTGTATTTAATACCGTCTAGTGTAGTAATAGTTCAATGTTTATTGTTGTTTGGAACAGTTCTATGGTTCCTGATATACTATTGTATTTAATACCGTCTAGTGTAGTAATAGTTCAATGTTTATTGTTGTTTGGAACAGTTCTATGGTTCCTGATCTACTATTGTATTTAATACCGTCTAGTGTAGTAATAGTTCAATGTTTATTGTTGTTTGGAACAGTTCTATGGTTCCTGATATACTATTGTATTTAATACCGTCTAGTGTAGTAATAGTTCAATGTTTATTGTTGTTTGGAACAGTTCTATGGTTCCTGATATACTATTGTATTTAATACCGTCTAGTGTAGTAATAGTTCAATGTTTATTGTTGTTTGGAACAGTTCTATGGTTCCTGATATACTATTGTATTTAATACCGTCTAGTGTAGTAATAGTTCAATGTTTATTGTTGTTTGGAACAGTTCTATGGTTCCTGATCTACTATTGTATTTAATACCGTCTAGTGTAGTAATAGTTCAATGTTTATTGTTGTTTGGAACAGTTCTATGGTTCCTGATATACTATTGTATTTAATACCGTCTAGTGTAGTAATAGTTCAATGTTTATTGTTGTTTGGAACAGTTCTATGGTTCCTGATATACTATTGTATTTAATACCGTCTAGTGTAGTAATAGTTCAATGTTTATTGTTGTTTGGAACAGTTCTATGGTTCCTGATATACTATTGTATTTAATACCGTCTAGTGTAGTAATAGTTCAATGTTTATTGTTGTTTGGAACAGTTCTATGGTTCCTGATATACTATTGTATTTAATACCGTCTAGTGTAGTAATAGTTCAATGTTTATTGTTGTTTGGAACAGTTCTATGGTTCCTGATATACTATTGTATTTAATACCGTCTAGTGTAGTAATAGTTCAATGTTTATTGTTGTTTGGAACAGTTCTATGGTTCCTGATATACTATTGTATTTAATACCGTCTAGTGTAGTAATAGTTCAATGTTTATTGTTGTTTGGAACAGTTCTATGGTTCCTGATATACTATTGTATTTAATACCGTCTAGTGTAGTAATAGTTCAATGTTTATTGTTGTTTGGAACAGTTCTATGGTTCCTGATATACTATTGTATTTAATACCGTCTAGTGTAGTAATAGTTCAATGTTTATTGTTGTTTGGAACAGTTCTATGGTTCCTGATATACTATTGTATTTAATACCGTCTAGTGTAGTAATAGTTCAATGTTTATTGTTGTTTGGAACAGTTCTATGGTTCCTGATATACTATTGTATTTAATACCGTCTAGTGTAGTAATAGTTCAATGTTTATTGTTGTTTGGAACAGTTCTATGGTTCCTGATATACTATTGTATTTAATACCGTCTAGTGTAGTAATAGTTCAATGTTTATTGTTGTTTGGAACAGTTCTATGGTTCCTGATCTACTATTGTATTTAATACCGTCTAGTGTAGTAATAGTTCAATGTTTATTGTTGTTTGGAACAGTTCTATGGTTCCTGATCTACTATTGTATTTAATACCGTCTAGTGTAGTAATAGTTCAATGTTTATTGTTGTTTGGAACAGTTCTATGGTTCCTGATATACTATTGTATTTAATACCGTCTAGTGTAGTAATAGTTCAATGTTTATTGTTGTTTGGAACAGTTCTATGGTTCCTGATATACTATTGTATTTAATACCGTCTAGTGTAGTAATAGTTCAATGTTTATTGTTGTTTGGAACAGTTCTATGGTTCCTGATATACTATTGTATTTAATACCGTCTAGTGTAGTAATAGTTCAATGTTTATTGTTGTTTGGAACAGTTCTATGGTTCCTGATATACTATTGTATTTAATACCGTCTAGTGTAGTAATAGTTCAATGTTTATTGTTGTTTGGAACAGTTCTATGGTTCCTGATATACTATTGTATTTAATACCGTCTAGTGTAGTAATAGTTCAATGTTTATTGTTGTTTGGAACAGTTCTATGGTTCCTGATCTACTATTGTATTTAATACCGTCTAGTGTAGTAATAGTTCAATGTTTATTGTTGTTTGGAACAGTTCTATGGTTCCTGATATACTATTGTATTTAATACCGTCTAGTGTAGTAATAGTTCAATGTTTATTGTTGTTTGGAACAGTTCTATGGTTCCTGATATACTATTGTATTTAATACCGTCTAGTGTAGTAATAGTTCAATGTTTATTGTTGTTTGGAACAGTTCTATGGTTCCTGATATACTATTGTATTTAATACCGTCTAGTGTAGTAATAGTTCAATGTTTATTGTTGTTTGGAACAGTTCTATGGTTCCTGATATACTATTGTATTTAATACCGTCTAGTGTAGTAATAGTTCAATGTTTATTGTTGTTTGGAACAGTTCTATGGTTCCTGATATACTATTGTATTTAATACCGTCTAGTGTAGTAATAGTTCAATGTTTATTGTTGTTTGGAACAGTTCTATGGTTCCTGATATACTATTGTATTTAATACCGTCTAGTGTAGTAATAGTTCAATGTTTATTGTTGTTTGGAACAGTTCTATGGTTCCTGATATACTATTGTATTTAATACCGTCTAGTGTAGTAATAGTTCAATGTTTATTGTTGTTTGGAACAGTTCTATGGTTCCTGATATACTATTGTATTTAATACCGTCTAGTGTAGTAATAGTTCAATGTTTATTGTTGTTTGGAACAGTTCTATGGTTCCTGATCTACTATTGTATTTAATACCGTCTAGTGTAGTAATAGTTCAATGTTTATTGTTGTTTGGAACAGTTCTATGGTTCCTGATATACTATTGTATTTAATACCGTCTAGTGTAGTAATAGTTCAATGTTTATTGTTGTTTGGAACAGTTCTATGGTTCCTGATATACTATTGTATTTAATACCGTCTAGTGTAGTAATAGTTCAATGTTTATTGTTGTTTGGAACAGTTCTATGGTTCCTGATATACTATTGTATTTAATACCGTCTAGTGTAGTAATAGTTCAATGTTTATTGTTGTTTGGAACAGTTCTATGGTTCCTGATCTACTATTGTATTTAATACCGTCTAGTGTAGTAATAGTTCAATGTTTATTGTTGTTTGGAACAGTTCTATGGTTCCTGATATACTATTGTATTTAATACCGTCTAGTGTAGTAATAGTTCAATGTTTATTGTTGTTTGGAACAGTTCTATGGTTCCTGATATACTATTGTATTTAATACCGTCTAGTGTAGTAATAGTTCAATGTTTATTGTTGTTTGGAACAGTTCTATGGTTCCTGATATACTATTGTATTTAATACCGTCTAGTGTAGTAATAGTTCAATGTTTATTGTTGTTTGGAACAGTTCTATGGTTCCTGATATACTATTGTATTTAATACCGTCTAGTGTAGTAATAGTTCAATGTTTATTGTTGTTTGGAACAGTTCTATGGTTCCTGATATACTATTGTATTTAATACCGTCTAGTGTAGTAATAGTTCAATGTTTATTGTTGTTTGGAACAGTTCTATGGTTCCTGATCTACTATTGTATTTAATACCGTCTAGTGTAGTAATAGTTCAATGTTTATTGTTGTTTGGAACAGTTCTATGGTTCCTGATATACTATTGTATTTAATACCGTCTAGTGTAGTAATAGTTCAATGTTTATTGTTGTTTGGAACAGTTCTATGGTTCCTGATATACTATTGTATTTAATACCGTCTAGTGTAGTAATAGTTCAATGTTTATTGTTGTTTGGAACAGTTCTATGGTTCCTGATATACTATTGTATTTAATACCGTCTAGTGTAGTAATAGTTCAATGTTTATTGTTGTTTGGAACAGTTCTATGGTTCCTGATCTACTATTGTATTTAATACCGTCTAGTGTAGTAATAGTTCAATGTTTATTGTTGTTTGGAACAGTTCTATGGTTCCTGATATACTATTGTATTTAATACCGTCTAGTGTAGTAATAGTTCAATGTTTATTGTTGTTTGGAACAGTTCTATGGTTCCTGATCTACTATTGTATTTAATACCGTCTAGTGTAGTAATAGTTCAATGTTTATTGTTGTTTGGAACAGTTCTATGGTTCCTGATATACTATTGTATTTAATACCGTCTAGTGTAGTAATAGTTCAATGTTTATTGTTGTTTGGAACAGTTCTATGGTTCCTGATATACTATTGTATTTAATACCGTCTAGTGTAGTAATAGTTCAATGTTTATTGTTGTTTGGAACAGTTCTATGGTTCCTGATCTACTATTGTATTTAATACCGTCTAGTGTAGTAATAGTTCAATGTTTATTGTTGTTTGGAACAGTTCTATGGTTCCTGATATACTATTGTATTTAATACCGTCTAGTGTAGTAATAGTTCAATGTTTATTGTTGTTTGGAACAGTTCTATGGTTCCTGATATACTATTGTATTTAATACCGTCTAGTGTAGTAATAGTTCAATGTTTATTGTTGTTTGGAACAGTTCTATGGTTCCTGATATACTATTGTATTTAATACCGTCTAGTGTAGTAATAGTTCAATGTTTATTGTTGTTTGGAACAGTTCTATGGTTCCTGATATACTATTGTATTTAATACCGTCTAGTGTAGTAATAGTTCAATGTTTATTGTTGTTTGGAACAGTTCTATGGTTCCTGATATACTATTGTATTTAATACCGTCTAGTGTAGTAATAGTTCAATGTTTATTGTTGTTTGGAACAGTTCTATGGTTCCTGATATACTATTGTATTTAATACCGTCTAGTGTAGTAATAGTTCAATGTTTATTGTTGTTTGGAACAGTTCTATGGTTCCTGATATACTATTGTATTTAATACCGTCTAGTGTAGTAATAGTTCAATGTTTATTGTTGTTTGGAACAGTTCTATGGTTCCTGATATACTATTGTATTTAATACCGTCTAGTGTAGTAATAGTTCAATGTTTATTGTTGTTTGGAACAGTTCTATGGTTCCTGATATACTATTGTATTTAATACCGTCTAGTGTAGTAATAGTTCAATGTTTATTGTTGTTTGGAACAGTTCTATGGTTCCTGATCTACTATTGTATTTAATACCGTCTAGTGTAGTAATAGTTCAATGTTTATTGTTGTTTGGAACAGTTCTATGGTTCCTGATATACTATTGTATTTAATACCGTCTAGTGTAGTAATAGTTCAATGTTTATTGTTGTTTGGAACAGTTCTATGGTTCCTGATATACTATTGTATTTAATACCGTCTAGTGTAGTAATAGTTCAATGTTTATTGTTGTTTGGAACAGTTCTATGGTTCCTGATCTACTATTGTATTTAATACCGTCTAGTGTAGTAATAGTTCAATGTTTATTGTTGTTTGGAACAGTTCTATGGTTCCTGATCTACTATTGTATTTAATACCGTCTAGTGTAGTAATGGTTCAATGTTTATTGTTGTTTGGAACAGTTCTATGGTTCCTGATATACTATTGTATTTAATACCGTCTAGTGTAGTAATAGTTCAATGTTTATTGTTGTTTGGAACAGTTCTATGGTTCCTGATATACTATTGTATTTAATACCGTCTAGTGTAGTAATAGTTCAATGTTTATTGTTGTTTGGAACAGTTCTATGGTTCCTGATATACTAT
The DNA here is from genome assembly GCF_004210375.1 of Tachypleus tridentatus. Lineage (NCBI taxonomy): Eukaryota > Metazoa > Arthropoda > Merostomata > Xiphosura > Limulidae > Tachypleus > Tachypleus tridentatus. The sequence continues at coordinate 94,333,229 of NC_134831.1, forward strand.
TGTATTTAATACCGTCTAGTGTAGTAATAGTTCAATGTTTATTGTTGTTTGGAACAGTTCTATGGTTCCTGATATACTATTGTATTTAATACCGTCTAGTGTAGTAATAGTTCAATGTTTATTGTTGTTTGGAACAGTTCTATGGTTCCTGATATACTATTGTATTTAATACCGTCTAGTGTAGTAATAGTTCAATGTTTATTGTTGTTTGGAACAGTTCTATGGTTCCTGATCTACTATTGTATTTAATACCGTCTAGTGTAGTAATAGTTCAATGTTTATTGTTGTTTGGAACAGTTCTATGGTTCCTGATATACTATTGTATTTAATACCGTCTAGTGTAGTAATAGTTCAATGTTTATTGTTGTTTGGAACAGTTCTATGGTTCCTGATATACTATTGTATTTAATACCGTCTAGTGTAGTAATAGTTCAATGTTTATTGTTGTTTGGAACAGTTCTATGGTTCCTGATATACTATTGTATTTAATACCGTCTAGTGTAGTAATAGTTCAATGTTTATTGTTGTTTGGAACAGTTCTATGGTTCCTGATCTACTATTGTATTTAATACCGTCTAGTGTAGTAATGGTTCATGTTTATTGTTGTTTGGAACAGTTCTATGGTTCCTGATATACTATTGTATTTAATACCGTCTAGTGTAGTAATAGTTCAATGTTTATTGTTGTTTGGAACAGTTCTATGGTTCCTGATATACTATTGTATTTAATACCGTCTAGTGTAGTAATAGTTCAATGTTTATTGTTGTTTGGAACAGTTCTATGGTTCCTGATATACTATTGTATTTAATACCGTCTAGTGTAGTAATAGTTCAATGTTTATTGTTGTTTGGAACAGTTCTATGGTTCCTGATATACTATTGTATTTAATACCGTCTAGTGTAGTAATAGTTCAATGTTTATTGTTGTTTGGAACAGTTCTATGGTTCCTGATATACTATTGTATTTAATACCGTCTAGTGTAGTAATAGTTCAATGTTTATTGTTGTTTGGAACAGTTCTATGGTTCCTGATATACTATTGTATTTAATACCGTCTAGTGTAGTAATAGTTCAATGTTTATTGTTGTTTGGAACAGTTCTATGGTTCCTGATATACTATTGTATTTAATACCGTCTAGTGTAGTAATAGTTCAATGTTTATTGTTGTTTGGAACAGTTCTATGGTTCCTGATATACTATTGTATTTAATACCGTCTAGTGTAGTAATAGTTCAATGTTTATTGTTGTTTGGAACAGTTCTATGGTTCCTGATATACTATTGTATTTAATACCGTCTAGTGTAGTAATAGTTCAATGTTTATTGTTGTTTGGAACAGTTCTATGGTTCCTGATATACTATTGTATTTAATACCGTCTAGTGTAGTAATAGTTCAATGTTTATTGTTGTTTGGAACAGTTCTATGGTTCCTGATATACTATTGTATTTAATACCGTCTAGTGTAGTAATAGTTCAATGTTTATTGTTGTTTGGAACAGTTCTATGGTTCCTGATATACTATTGTATTTAATACCGTCTAGTGTAGTAATAGTTCAATGTTTATTGTTGTTTGGAACAGTTCTATGGTTCCTGATATACTATTGTATTTAATACCGTCTAGTGTAGTAATAGTTCAATGTTTATTGTTGTTTGGAACAGTTCTATGGTTCCTGATATACTATTGTATTTAATACCGTCTAGTGTAGTAATAGTTCAATGTTTATTGTTGTTTGGAACAGTTCTATGGTTCCTGATCTACTATTGTATTTAATACCGTCTAGTGTAGTAATAGTTCAATGTTTATTGTTGTTTGGAACAGTTCTATGGTTCCTGATATACTATTGTATTTAATACCGTCTAGTGTAGTAATAGTTCAATGTTTATTGTTGTTTGGAACAGTTCTATGGTTCCTGATATACTATTGTATTTAATACCGTCTAGTGTAGTAATAGTTCAATGTTTATTGTTGTTTGGAACAGTTCTATGGTTCCTGATATACTATTGTATTTAATACCGTCTAGTGTAGTAATAGTTCAATGTTTATTGTTGTTTGGAACAGTTCTATGGTTCCTGATCTACTATTGTATTTAATACCGTCTAGTGTAGTAATAGTTCAATGTTTATTGTTGTTTGGAACAGTTCTATGGTTCCTGATATACTATTGTATTTAATACCGTCTAGTGTAGTAATAGTTCAATGTTTATTGTTGTTTGGAACAGTTCTATGGTTCCTGATATACTATTGTATTTAATACCGTCTAGTGTAGTAATAGTTCAATGTTTATTGTTGTTTGGAACAGTTCTATGGTTCCTGATCTACTATTGTATTTAATACCGTCTAGTGTAGTAATAGTTCAATGTTTATTGTTGTTTGGAACAGTTCTATGGTTCCTGATCTACTATTGTATTTAATACCGTCTAGTGTAGTAATAGTTCAATGTTTATTGTTGTTTGGAACAGTTCTATGGTTCCTGATATACTATTGTATTTAATACCGTCTAGTGTAGTAATAGTTCAATGTTTATTGTTGTTTGGAACAGTTCTATGGTTCCTGATATACTATTGTATTTAATACCGTCTAGTGTAGTAATAGTTCAATGTTTATTGTTGTTTGGAACAGTTCTATGGTTCCTGATCTACTATTGTATTTAATACCGTCTAGTGTAGTAATAGTTCAATGTTTATTGTTGTTTGGAACAGTTCTATGGTTCCTGATATACTATTGTATTTAATACCGTCTAGTGTAGTAATAGTTCAATGTTTATTGTTGTTTGGAACAGTTCTATGGTTCCTGATATACTATTGTATTTAATACCGTCTAGTGTAGTAATAGTTCAATGTTTATTGTTGTTTGGAACAGTTCTATGGTTCCTGATATACTATTGTATTTAATACCGTCTAGTGTAGTAATAGTTCAATGTTTATTGTTGTTTGGAACAGTTCTATGGTTCCTGATATACTATTGTATTTAATACCGTCTAGTGTAGTAATAGTTCAATGTTTATTGTTGTTTGGAACAGTTCTATGGTTCCTGATCTACTATTGTATTTAATACCGTCTAGTGTAGTAATAGTTCAATGTTTATTGTTGTTTGGAACAGTTCTATGGTTCCTGATATACTATTGTATTTAATACCGTCTAGTGTAGTAATAGTTCAATGTTTATTGTTGTTTGGAACAGTTCTATGGTTCCTGATATACTATTGTATTTAATACCGTCTAGTGTAGTAATAGTTCAATGTTTATTGTTGTTTGGAACAGTTCTATGGTTCCTGATATACTATTGTATTTAATACCGTCTAGTGTAGTAATAGTTCAATGTTTATTGTTGTTTGGAACAGTTCTATGGTTCCTGATCTACTATTGTATTTAATACCGTCTAGTGTAGTAATAGTTCAATGTTTATTGTTGTTTGGAACAGTTCTATGGTTCCTGATATACTATTGTATTTAATACCGTCTAGTGTAGTAATAGTTCAATGTTTATTGTTGTTTGGAACAGTTCTATGGTTCCTGATCTACTATTGTATTTAATACCGTCTAGTGTAGTAATAGTTCAATGTTTATTGTTGTTTGGAACAGTTCTATGGTTCCTGATATACTATTGTATTTAATACCGTCTAGTGTAGTAATAGTTCAATGTTTATTGTTGTTTGGAACAGTTCTATGGTTCCTGATATACTATTGTATTTAATACCGTCTAGTGTAGTAATGGTTCAATGTTTATTGTTGTTTGGAACAGTTCTATGGTTCCTGATATACTATTGTATTTAATACCGTCTAGTGTAGTAATAGTTCAATGTTTATTGTTGTTTGGAACAGTTCTATGGTTCCTGATCTACTATTGTATTTAATACCGTCTAGTGTAGTAATAGTTCAATGTTTATTGTTGTTTGGAACAGTTCTATGGTTCCTGATATACTATTGTATTTAATACCGTCTAGTGTAGTAATAGTTCAATGTTTATTGTTGTTTGGAACAGTTCTATGGTTCCTGATATACTATTGTATTTAATACCGTCTAGTGTAGTAATAGTTCAATGTTTATTGTTGTTTGGAACAGTTCTATGGTTCCTGATCTACTATTGTATTTAATACCGTCTAGTGTAGTAATAGTTCAATGTTTATTGTTGTTTGGAACAGTTCTATGGTTCCTGATATACTATTGTATTTAATACCGTCTAGTGTAGTAATAGTTCAATGTTTATTGTTGTTTGGAACAGTTCTATGGTTCCTGATATACTATTGTATTTAATACCGTCTAGTGTAGTAATAGTTCAATGTTTATTGTTGTTTGGAACAGTTCTATGGTTCCTGATATACTATTGTATTTAATACCGTCTAGTGTAGTAATAGTTCAATGTTTATTGTTGTTTGGAACAGTTCTATGGTTCCTGATATACTATTGTATTTAATACCGTCTAGTGTAGTAATAGTTCAATGTTTATTGTTGTTTGGAACAGTTCTATGGTTCCTGATATACTATTGTATTTAATACCGTCTAGTGTAGTAATGGTTCATGTTTATTGTTGTTTGGAACAGTTCTATGGTTCCTGATATACTATTGTATTTAATACCGTCTAGTGTAGTAATAGTTCAATGTTTATTGTTGTTTGGAACAGTTCTATGGTTCCTGATATACTATTGTATTTAATACCGTCTAGTGTAGTAATAGTTCAATGTTTATTGTTGTTTGGAACAGTTCTATGGTTCCTGATCTACTATTGTATTTAATACCGTCTAGTGTAGTAATAGTTCAATGTTTATTGTTGTTTGGAACAGTTCTATGGTTCCTGATATACTATTGTATTTAATACCGTCTAGTGTAGTAATAGTTCAATGTTTATTGTTGTTTGGAACAGTTCTATGGTTCCTGATATACTATTGTATTTAATACCGTCTAGTGTAGTAATAGTTCAATGTTTATTGTTGTTTGGAACAGTTCTATGGTTCCTGATCTACTATTGTATTTAATACCGTCTAGTGTAGTAATAGTTCAATGTTTATTGTTGTTTGGAACAGTTCTATGGTTCCTGATATACTATTGTATTTAATACCGTCTAGTGTAGTAATAGTTCAATGTTTATTGTTGTTTGGAACAGTTCTATGGTTCCTGATCTACTATTGTATTTAATACCGTCTAGTGTAGTAATAGTTCAATGTTTATTGTTGTTTGGAACAGTTCTATGGTTCCTGATATACTATTGTATTTAATACCGTCTAGTGTAGTAATAGTTCAATGTTTATTGTTGTTTGGAACAGTTCTATGGTTCCTGATATACTATTGTATTTAATACCGTCTAGTGTAGTAATAGTTCAATGTTTATTGTTGTTTGGAACAGTTCTATGGTTCCTGATATACTATTGTATTTAATACCGTCTAGTGTAGTAATAGTTCAATGTTTATTGTTGTTTGGAACAGTTCTATGGTTCCTGATCTACTATTGTATTTAATACCGTCTAGTGTAGTAATAGTTCAATGTTTATTGTTGTTTGGAACAGTTCTATGGTTCCTGATCTACTATTGTATTTAATACCGTCTAGTGTAGTAATAGTTCAATGTTTATTGTTGTTTGGAACAGTTCTATGGTTCCTGATCTACTATTGTATTTAATACCGTCTAGTGTAGTAATAGTTCAATGTTTATTGTTGTTTGGAACAGTTCTATGGTTCCTGATATACTATTGTATTTAATACCGTCTAGTGTAGTAATAGTTCAATGTTTATTGTTGTTTGGAACAGTTCTATGGTTCCTGATCTACTATTGTATTTAATACCGTCTAGTGTAGTAATAGTTCAATGTTTATTGTTGTTTGGAACAGTTCTATGGTTCCTGATATACTATTGTATTTAATACCGTCTAGTGTAGTAATAGTTCAATGTTTATTGTTGTTTGGAACAGTTCTATGGTTCCTGATATACTATTGTATTTAATACCGTCTAGTGTAGTAATAGTTCAATGTTTATTGTTGTTTGGAACAGTTCTATGGTTCCTGATATACTATTGTATTTAATACCGTCTAGTGTAGTAATAGTTCAATGTTTATTGTTGTTTGGAACAGTTCTATGGTTCCTGATATACTATTGTATTTAATACCGTCTAGTGTAGTAATAGTTCAATGTTTATTGTTGTTTGGAACAGTTCTATGGTTCCTGATATACTATTGTATTTAATACCGTCTAGTGTAGTAATAGTTCAATGTTTATTGTTGTTTGGAACAGTTCTATGGTTCCTGATATACTATTGTATTTAATACCGTCTAGTGTAGTAATAGTTCAATGTTTATTGTTGTTTGGAACAGTTCTATGGTTCCTGATATACTATTGTATTTAATACCGTCTAGTGTAGTAATAGTTCAATGTTTATTGTTGTTTGGAACAGTTCTATGGTTCCTGATCTACTATTGTATTTAATACCGTCTAGTGTAGTAATAGTTCAATGTTTATTGTTGTTTGGAACAGTTCTATGGTTCCTGATATACTATTGTATTTAATACCGTCTAGTGTAGTAATAGTTCAATGTTTATTGTTGTTTGGAACAGTTCTATGGTTCCTGATATACTATTGTATTTAATACCGTCTAGTGTAGTAATAGTTCAATGTTTATTGTTGTTTGGAACAGTTCTATGGTTCCTGATCTACTATTGTATTTAATACCGTCTAGTGTAGTAATGGTTCAATGTTTATTGTTGTTTGGAACAGTTCTATGGTTCCTGATCTACTATTGTATTTAATACCGTCTAGTGTAGTAATAGTTCAATGTTTATTGTTGTTTGGAACAGTTCTATGGTTCCTGATCTACTATTGTATTTAATACCGTCTAGTGTAGTAATAGTTCAATGTTTATTGTTGTTTGGAACAGTTCTATGGTTCCTGATATACTATTGTATTTAATACCGTCTAGTGTAGTAATAGTTCAATGTTTATTGTTGTTTGGAACAGTTCTATGGTTCCTGATATACTATTGTATTTAATACCGTCTAGTGTAGTAATAGTTCAATGTTTATTGTTGTTTGGAACAGTTCTATGGTTCCTGATATACTATTGTATTTAATACCGTCTAGTGTAGTAATAGTTCAATGTTTATTGTTGTTTGGAACAGTTCTATGGTTCCAGATCTACTACTGTCATTAATACCGTCTGGTGTAGTAATGGTTCATGTTTATTGTTGTTTGAAACAGTTCTATGGTTCCTGATATACTATTGTATTTAATACGTTCTAGTGTAGTAATGGTTCTATGCTTATTGTTGTTTGGAACAGTTCTATGGTTCCTGATCTACTATTGTATTTAATACCGTCTAGTGTAGTAATAGTTCAATGTTTATTGTTGTTTGGAACAGTTCTATGGTTCCTGATATACTATTGTATTTAATACCGTCTAGTGTAATAATGGTTCATGTTTATTGTTGTTTGGAACAGTTCTATGGTTCCTGATCTACTATTGTATTTAATACCGTCTAGTGTAGTAATGGTTTAATGTTTATTGTTGTTTGGAACAGTTCTATGGTTCCTGATCTAATATTGTGTCTACTACTTCTTTAAGCCGACTAATAGGATTGAATGTCAAAGGTTTCCTACTAAGTACTAGGCTATGTAATAAAAGTCATGGCAGATTAACGAATATTACCATTAAGAACATTTTAATTACCGATTACAGATTAGAAGTAAACATCATAATATACATAAACCTCTAGTAATTAGTTAATACTATAGCATATACATAATATAACTATCATTTGGAATACAATATAAAACACATTGTTAGAGAAACGTATAAAATTATGAGCGTCGTAGATAACAATTAATTAAAAACATTTTCTAACAATTGTATCATTGTATAACAACCGACATGATACGTTTCGATCGAAGAAGAAACGACGTATGTTTCTATTCTGTACGTTCAAGAACAAACACGTCTGGACATGTTTTAAGATGAAACTTAAGCCTTCCACAAATGTGTTATTGTCTTGATTATAGTAATTAAATGTGTTACTAAGTTATTTTTATGAGTTATATAGTGTACTTAAACAACTTGAAACATATAATATGATGACAAAACCTCATTAAAATAACTATCCGAGAAAATGTATATCAGTTATTAAGTTAGAAATTATTATGTGGTTTTATGTTGTAAAACAACTTTCCAAACTACGTTAGAATTACAAAAAACAAAAACCAGAAAATATTATTAACTAATGTAAACTATTTAAGCTTCATGTCATATCTTATTTAGAGCTTTACCTATTTATTATTTTTAAAGACAATGGAGTAATAAGTAAATTATTAAACGACCCCTTTCTTTAGTACTACGTTATGGGCTCTAACCCTAGAAAACGGTTAAAACTACAACGGTTCGTTTGAAAACATTTTCATTAAAATAAACTATACTTTGTATTCTATCACTTAGGTGTAGCTTTAAAAGAAACTGTATAATAATAACTCTAGATTAACTCAAAACTGTTGTGTAATAATAACTCTTTATAGTTTTTATTGTTAGGTTTCCCACATGTCGAACCGACTTATAATTTTAAAAGTAAACTTATTTCATGTAATTGTTATATAATTACGTTTATATTACTCTAAGTTAGATAACTGTCATATAATGAGTTAAAGGGTACTCAAAACCCACATAAATATTATATACACACATAACCGTTATGAGAGGCCTAACTGTATTTCTTCCCTTATTGACCCTAGCGGTATTGAATGGAAGTTTACGTCATAGATTGTTTGTTTCAGTTTTTCACCTCTGGTTAAAATTAGAGAAATCTAAACTATATAGATGTTCCACATGATGTTTAAAATAATTATTAACAAACGATTTTATCAAAACGTTTTAAACCAGCTCTAGCCAAAGTAATTTATTTAACAAATGCATATTTAAGGGTTAGTTATGCTGACGTAGCGCAAAAAAAAAGAAAAACAAACAAACACATGCCTGGTGTGTGTTTTCTTACAGCAGAGCCACATCGGGCTGTCTACTGAGTCCACCGGGGGGATCGAATACCTAATTTTAGCGTTATAAATCCGTAGACTTACCCCTATACCAGCGGGGTATGCTGTTACTAATCAAATAATAATTTTCAAAATACGCACACAATTGCGTATGAGTGACAGAATCTTTGCGCACAATGAGCTCGTGCGTGAGATTTATATTCACTGGAAAAAACATTTTAGTTCATACTATGACGAAAACATAAATATTTAGAGAGAGAATCCAACTTTTTTAAATTAAATAACCACATTCTAATTATTATATATTTTACTTCTGTGTAGATTTATGTCACTATTTCCAGTACTGGTCTCATTACATTATGTCCTACTTATTGTAGGTTAAATTATTTGTTATATATATATATATATATATAAGTAATCTATTTTTGATCAAATGTTCTCTATAAATACCTTGAATAAGTGTATTTGGAAAAACAGAAATCTACAAAATTAAAACTTATTTTGTGCAGAATTTTCCAAGGTTTATTACAATTAAAATTTATAATGTCGTGGCTGACCGGTCAACAGATATTTTGTTTAAAAAAATATTATTTATGATTGTGGCACTTCGAAACCTAGAATAACAATGAATAAACAAAAGGTAAATGACACTTCTGTGTTTCACTTCGTAAAACAAAGAAACTTTTAACCGTATAATTTCCCGAAACAAGCATGGCAGTAGGGCTTATCACCATGTTCCTTGAATGTGCCCTTGTTCAGCTGTTTCAAACAGAACGAACACACGAAATGTTCAGGATGGAACTTCCGGAACATGGCAGTGATACAGCGACCTGCTATGGGTTTCTTACATCCGGCACACAGCGATCCACGTTTGGCGTGATAGTGGGTTTCACAGTATGGCTGACCCTCGTGGTCATAGAAACTTCCTCCGTTGAATGACTGACCACAGTCCTGTCCAAAGAGTCAATACTTTATTTATCCACATAAATATCCAAACACGAATGTATTTATTAGTAATGTCCATAAAGCACGTTCTACTTCTAAAAATTGTTTGTTTGTTTTTTGAATTTCATGCAAAGCTACTCGAGGGCTATCTGTGCTAGCCGTCCCTAATTTAGCAGTGTAAGACTAGAGGGAAGGCAGCTAGTCATCACCACCCACCGCCAACTCTTGGGCTACTCTTTACTAACGAATAGTGGGACTGACCGTCACATTATAACGCCCCCACGGTTGAAAGGGCGAGCATGTTTGGCGCGACGGGGATGCGAACCCGCGACCCTCAGATTACGAGTCGCACGCCTTAACGCGCTTGGCCATGCCGGGCCTTCTTCTAAAAACTGAGTTTTACTATCCGTGGTGGGCACAGCACAGTTAGCCTATTGTGTAACTATGTAACAACAAACAAACAAAATATCTTCAGATGATTGGTTAGGAAAAATACAAACTGACAAATGCATCGTTTACACGTGTTTAAGTTTCCTGATTTCTTTTGTTTTTTTAAGGCAATACGAATTTGATGAAATTCGGTTTCATGTGAAAATCACACGTTAAAGAGTAGAGATCTCTAGATTCCCGTTACGAATGGATGACCAAGGCGTGTTCTGGTCCTTCTTGGTACCCTATATAAATAAGACCAAGGACTACATCATACAGATAATCATAGCTCCCGGGCCATGCCCTGCCAAGTTTGGTTTTTCTATCTCCAAAACTGTTGGAGTAGCTCGCGGGCTTCACAAACAACGTTAATTAATGTAATTAGGACTAAAAATAATTTTAGGCTTAGTTCACAGTAACAGCAGATAGTGAGGTCTAATATAATGTGTGTAGATAATAGTCTGTTTGTTTGTTACGTTACCATAAAGCTACTTAATGGACTATATGTACTCAGCCCACGACATTTATCGAAACCCATTTCTAATGTTATAAAACCTCAGAGTTATCACTGAGATAATGGAGGCAGTAGTACTGGTAATGTAGTTATTAAATATAAGAATGATATAAACACCATCACAAGTGTTAACTGAGTAAAAAAGGTAATTCATTTTAAGTTTGTTTGGTTTTTTGAATTTCGCGCAAAGCTGCACGAGGGCTATCTGCGATAATCGTCCCTAATTTAGCAGTGTAAGACTAGAGGGAAGGCAGCTAGTCATCACCACCCACCGCCAACTCTTGGGTTACTCTTTTACCAACGAATAGTGGGATTGATCGTAACATTATAACGCCCCCACGGCTGAAAGGGCGAGCATGTTTGGTGCGACCGGCATTCGAACCCGCGACCCTCAGATTACGAGTCGCACGCCTTAACTCACCTGGCCATGCTGGGCCTATCTTCGTTGTATATACATCGTTGTCCTAAGTTCCCCTGGCAAAATGAATATTTATGGTGGTCCATTTTGTTCCTTCTTAGAAATACAAAATATTATTCGATAATATTCTGATGCGCTGGACTATGTGTATGTGTAGCAAGTGAAGTGTAACTAATGTTATAAACCCATTCAACTTTAAAGCCGTCACATGTGTGTACCATTACGTTTCTTGTTTTAAGTATGTGATGACATGCTTATTTTACAACGGCCATTTATCTGATCGTTTTAATTAATAAAGTTATTGCACCAAATTGTCACCTACAAATTATTTGTACAAAATAATAATAATAGTGAAGCTAATGCATTAATTATATGGCTTGAATGTATAGGGCAATATTTGTTACACCCTTGATCATGTATGGTTGACGCGCCATTAGGCTTAATTAATAAACTGATACATCATTAGGTTTAGTTAAAAAACTGATGTATTATTAGGCTTAGTTGACACAAAGACACGTCATTAGGCCCAGTTGATACACTGATGTATTATAAAGCTTATTAGATAAACCGATGTATTATTAGGCTTAGTTGATAAACTGATATAGTATTAGGCTTAGCTGATACAGATACGCCATTAGGCTTAGTTGAGATATTAATTTATCACTTGGGTTCAGTCCGTAACAGCAAAGAGTCGATGTTCTAATAAATAATAATAGTGTATTGTATTGAAAAATAGCACATTACACAGTTAACAAACTAAATGTAAAAACTGTTTTCATTGTACTTTTACAATAGAGCTTCAACTTACCATTAAACTTAAATCGTATAAATAAAACTTTAAATTAAATACATTTTGTTTAATTTATTAAAGAAAAAAATTAATTTTTACTTTGCATACGAAACATTCCGAATGCCATTGGCCGTTTAGAGCAGAAATATAATTATCCTTAATCGGTTTGTTACAGCCACCACACTTAGGCGCAAAGATGTCAAAAAAGTCCTTCCGACAGTAAGGTTTACCGTCCTTCTCGTGAAATCCGTCATCTCCAAAAGGCCGACGACAATGGGCGCAGAAGAAATGGTCCAGATGCCAGGTTTTATCCAGAGCTGTTACACATTTCTGTAGGTATGTGTGTAGAACGTAATCAATATATTTAGTTTGGAAATACACGCAGCTTTTGCCAAGTAATATGATGAGATGTAAATATTATAAAATAATAAAACATTACACGAACAAGAATGTTAATAACACTGATTAAAGATAAGATAATCAAACATAATAAGTTAACGACAACATAACACAAAGGACGTTTCTTAGTTAAGAAACTATTATTAAGCTGTGCTAATCCCCAAATAATACAGATGTAAGGTTTCTTGAGACAAACTTTTAAAGACTGCAACTAGCAGTTATTAACTTCTCCGAACACAGAAACTTTGTACAACAAAAATGGCGTTTCAAGTCTCTACCTCAGTATTGTAGTAACGTTTTTAGTACAAGTCTCTCTATGTTGTCTAGTAACGTTTCTAGTACAAGTCTCTCTATGTTGTCTAGTAACGTTTCTAGGACAAGTCTCTCTATGTTGTGTAGTAACGTTTCTAGTGCAAGTCTCTCTATGTTGTGTAGTAACGTTTCTAGTACAAGTCTCTATGTTGTCTAGTAACGTTTCTAGGACAAGTCTCTCTATGTTGTCTAGTAACGTTTCTAGGACAAGTCTCTCTATGTTGTGTAGTAACGTTTCTAGGACAAGTCTCTCTATGTTGTGTAGTAACGTTTCTAGCACAAGTCTCTCTATGTTGTCTAGTAACGTTTCTAGGACAAGTCTCTCTATGTTGTGTAGTAATGTTTCTACTACAAGTCTCTATGTTGTGTAGTAACGTTTCTAGTACAAGTCTCTCTATGTTGTCTAGTAACGTTTCTAGGACAAGTTTCTCTATGTTGTGTAGTAACGTTTCTAGTACAAGTCTCTCTATGTTGTCTAGTAACGTTTCTAGGACAAGTCTCTCTATGTTGTGTAGTAACGTTTCTAGTACAAGTCTCTATGTTGTGTAGTAATGTTTCTAGTACAAGTCTCTATGTTGTGTAGTAACGTTTCTAGTACAAGTCTCTCTATGTTGTCTAGTAACGTTTCTAGGACAAGTCTCTCTATGTTGCGTATTCAAAGTAATTAAAATCTCGATTCATTATGCTGATTTCTGGTGATCAGTTTATGTGTGTGTCAAAGGTTTCCAGTCTCTTCAGGAGTGGTCATTAGGCTTAACACACAACAACAGAGTACATAAATACATGTATATTTGAAAACAAAATCCATTACTGACACTAAATCACGGACCCATCTTAATCATCACTGTTAGAGTACAACAAAGATAACACAGACGAAACACGTAACATCTTTTTAATACTGTCTTCAGATCTGAAAGTTCCAACATACTTACATCTTGAATGGGCTCCTCACAGTAACCACACCGAGGAGCAAATATTTTATGGTAATCTCCTTCACAGTAGGGCTCACCCTCACGCTCAAAGAAATTCATTGTGCCCAACTCTAGACCACACTTTTTACAAGTAAAATGTTCTGGGTGCCATGTTTGTCCAAGAGCCGTGATAACCTGAGAAAGAACTCCTTGTGAGTTGATTAATGTATTTATTTATTTAATTATAATACAATTATAATAATTATAAGTTATAATAATTTGACTGATAATCTGTGTATTTTGTATTAACGTATAATATCTTTACATCAATAACTGATTTATACTTTATAACTTATCTAATGGCCGGTGTATTAACCACTTATATTATTACTTGTATTTTCTGAATGAACAGTTAACGAGTGGTTATTTGAAACTTACTTGACCAACGATTGTTTTCTTGCAGGCAGCACACTGACCTTTGGCTGTTGTTTTAACACCTTGTTTACTCATGTCTGTTTGCAGATTACCGAGCATGGAGTCCAGCTCATCGCTCCGAATAACCTTGGACTCTTCTTTCTGAACTGGCTCAACGGTAGTCGGACTTGAAGGGATATCTCTGTTCTTCTATCACCGACAAAAGTAATATACAGAACTGTTAATGTCTTATGTTCTAAACATTTTAAAAATAATTTTTCCCTTATAACTTGACACAGCTTACACCAATTGAACTCAATAAAAGTAAAAACAATGTCACATCTAGACAGGATTTTCTAAGGTTAACGATAATTACTTGGTTTAAATAAAAAATCCACGAATAGAGATACAACGAGATCCGTAAAGAATATTAAGTGTGTTCTTTCTAAACTGTGGTTGGTTATTAAGTGGATGTTCCTTCTAAACTGTGATTGGTTATTAAGTGGATGTTCCTTCTAAACTGTGATTGGTTATTAAGTGGATGTTCCTTCTAAACTGTGATTGGTTATTAAGTGGATGTTCCTTCTAAACTGTGATTGGTTATTAAGTGGATGTTCCTTCTAAACTGTGATTGGTGATTTCTTCTTTCACCATTTTTAATAGAACAAACCCTGATATAAACACCCATCTTTCGCGAGGGCTTATAGAATATCCAGATAAAAAGGGAAGTTGGTTAAGATAGGTATGATAGAATCATGGTAGTCGGCTGTTAGAGCTGGTACTATACTGGGCGACTTTACTCCCTTTGAGGTATCACATAGTATTAGCTTGTCTCAACATCAAACAGATGTCGGAGTGGGTGGTTAACAAACGAGATGGTGGTTCACACACTTCTTATTTATTTGTTTACACAGTAAGATTTATTACAGCTTACAAGGATGAGCAGTTGGCCAACCAACAACAGGAATAATTATGTACTGACATAGACGTCATTATCTAAACATAGCTGAAACTTGACGGAGTGGAGAACTAGACATAGCTAAAACTTGGCAGTGTGGGGAACTACACAGAGCTGAAACATGGCGTAATTGAGAACCTCACATAGTTCAAACTTGAAGGAGTTATTATATCCAACTACAAAACAAATAATAGTTTGAAATGCTTTATTCAACTACAAACAAACAAACGTTACGGGTGCTTCATCCAATTACAAACAGGTAATCATTACAGATGCTTTATCTAGCTACTAGTAGAAATAACAGTTATAATGTCTAATTAGTGAGAGAAACATATTTCGTTCAACAGATGCGTAGATTGTTAATTACAACTAGGCCTATATACAAACTTTTTTATGTTTACTTACATGCTACGTTTGTCATGCTATTAATAACCACTACTTATTTCAATAAACTTGCTCTTTAAAGTGCAATCATTACAGTTAGTCATATTGTTTTGTCTTATTTCAGTCACGTGGTTGACCGTGAGGTACTGGACTATGATTTATTATATTGAGACAAATTTGTGTTAATTTACTAACACGTTCATTCCACTACTGTATGATCCGTGTAAATCTTCAAAACAGATAATTAAGTCTGTGTTCAAATACAAACTGCGAGATTTTAAACCTGGTTCCATACCTTGAAGTCTGTGAGTGAAGCCATGAGATCGTCCAGTTCCTTTGTGGCGGAAGATGTCGCTGGTGTCGTAGCAGGCGGTGGTTCAGGTATTTCCTTAGTATACGTTACCGTAGTAACGTAATTCTGTCTTACAGGTCGTACTGATGTGGGACTTGCATTCCTAAACCAGTTTAAAAACCTACAGCTAAATTCGTATACTCTGACAACGTAGTAATCTTGAAAACCAGAAATGTTTTATAAGATATCAATCACACTACGTTTGCCATATCCAGCGCCGACAAGGCCTTTCGCATAATACCAGAACTCATGAGGCCGGCTGGGATGCGACAGAAATAACAGTGGTGTAGGCCCCACATATATACTATGAACTTTTATGAACCATAACATGTATGGTATGAACTAGATTAAACTAGTGATCTGTGATTATTATGAAGTCTACTCGAGTCAGTTACTAATCAGAATTAGGGTTAGGAGGTTATTGTACGACTTTATTACTAGAGTCGAAACTTCGAACCAAAAATTATCATTACGTGGTTTTAGTTAACAAATAGATAATGAAGAATGTCCAGATTATCTCTATTTGTAAGACATTAACTTAATGTAAAACAAGTACTGTATTATAGTTAGGTTACTCGAACTGTGTCAAAACACTAAATATCATTTATTCTGGAGTAAATGATAGAATAGTATTTATGATAAATGGTCATTCAGTAGCTATACATTACAGCAGTATACCATAAATGGTCATTCAGTAGTTTTACATAACAACAGTATACAATAAATGGTCATTCAGTAGTTTCACATTACAAATGTCTACGATAAATGGTCATTCAGTAGTTTTACATTACAACAGTATACGATAAATGGTCATTCGGTAGTTTTACATTACAACAGTATACAATAAATGGTCATTCAGTAGTTTTATATTACAAATGTCTACGATAAATGATCATTCAGTAGTTTTACATTACAACAGTATACAATAAATGGTCATTCAGTAGTTTTACATTACAACAGTATACGATAAATGATCATTAAGCAGTTTTTAATAAGAAAACAAATTTCTACGTAATGTTTATTTGAGGTGATGTTATAGACAATAACACAAAAATATTGACAACAGAAACTCTTACGTCATTTATCATTAATTCCAGAAGACAAACAGACAACACACACAAGCCTACCTTTACCATTAGTTCTTGTTTGTTTTGAATTTCGCGCAAAGCTACTCGAGGGCTATCTGCGCTAGCTGTCCCTAATTTAGGAGTGTAAGGCTACAGGGAAGGCAGCTAGTAATCACTACCCACCGCTAACTCTTGGGCTACTCTTTACCAACGAATAGGGGGATTGAAAGTCACATTACAATGCACCGACGGCTGAAGGGGCGTGCATGTTTGGTGCGACCGGGAATCGAACCCGCGACCCTAGGATTACGAGTCGAATGCCTTAACACATTTGTCCATGCCGGGCCCAATTAGTTCTTTATTTATATAAATTAGTAAAGTCAGTTTTTGAAGACTTATCCACCCACTTTTAAGAACGTGTCATATAGTCCTGGTTCCCATAGAAATATAGTATTTTTATTCGTAGCACGAGACAGAAAGCAAGAAATCGACAAATAGCTAGGATTATAACACTAAAAATATGAGTTCTATACCCGTGGTGGGCACAACATAAATACTCCACTGTGTGTGTACCTTTGCACTTAACACCAAAAGTAATACAAAATTTTGTGAAAAGTTTATGAACCTTGAAAATTGGCATGGGTTAATTTTTAAAAGTAAACTATTCACAAAGAAGCACTTAGCCTTTGCTTCACACAATGGGTAATTTTTAAGAATTAGTAAAACAGTCCAAATAGCCATCTTTGAATAGCCTCTGGTCACATACTTTACATGGTATTTTACTAGCCAGGTGATGACACCACTGACCATGCTCAGTAGTGTTAAGTAACGTATTAATAGAACTTTTGTGGCTTGGCATGGACAGGTGGTTGAAAAAAGTTCTCGTGTAGCTTGACGCGAAATTCCAAAAACAATCAGAATTTTTTATGAAAATGTCCAAATATACTTTTTCCATGTAAACCTTGTTTTATTATGGTCTTTTAAAGTGGTCAATACCTAGTAAGTACTTAAAAATAACCATGTAAACAACTTTTCTTTGCTCGCATTATTTTATAACATTTCAATACTTCATAATATGTGGTCAGTTAGGTGAGAAAACTCACACTTGTCTCATGTAAGACGTTACAAACATACGAGTATTTTCTGATGGGTTTAAACAGCTGAAAGTGTGCTCATGGTTGAAAGAATTATAATAACAAAAAGTACAACTTTACTAGAAAAGTGTGGTAGAGCCATGAAGTAAATCCTATTGATGCATCCATAACATCGAACTTGAAAAGAAACAAGTTATAAAATTAATGTGCTAAAGCCAGATGTCTTTTTTTTTTCATTCTGGTATCACCACGATATCTGAACTCAAATTACAACCAAGAGAAAAATTCTTACTGGAAAAAAATTCTAAGGCCTCCCCTTGGTAGACATCTTTGTTTTATCTTGACCGAGACATGATATTTAACTTCCAAAGGTGGATCACAAAAACATCTCCTCAACCTATAAGAAGGTTCTGAGGCCTCTTCTTGAAAGACATTTTTCCTTTTATTTTGACGAAGACATGCTAGCTCGTAGAAGCACATCAAAGAAATCCGTCCCGCCCATACATAAATATCAAATGCGACTATTTATGCATGATAGAAGACAAACTAGTCAGATATGAACTTACTTTTTTTACGGATTATAAAAAAACTGAAGATGGTAAGAGTAAAAAAACTGAAGTTATAAACAGAACTGCAGGAAGTCAGACGTACAGACAGGGTGACAAACAAATAAATAGGTTGTGGTGACATCTAGTATTTTATGAAATCAGAAAAGTTATTTACATATTTTTTTTATTTCATTTACCACTCCAAGGTAAGTTTCTCTCCCGCTCATGGAGAGGGTGAGTGAGGTTAAAAATAGAATACTCTTAACTAGCTGGCAGTATGTACTTCCGGAAATATGTACTTAATGTTCAAAAGTAGCGTGATGCATCTACTCTCCTTTATACTGGATTTAAGTGTGAGAACGCTAAACTGGAAAGCGCCCTCTGGTAACTCAATGGTAAATCTAAGTAGTTTATAATGCTAAGAAGATCGGGTTTCGATACTCATAGCGAGCAGAGATAGACAGTTCATTGCGTAGCTTTGCTCTTAATATAAAGCAAATATTAAAACCCAAAAGGGCAACATACATATATGTCTCATTCGTTTATTAAAGACAAGACCTTTCACTGACAAACTGAATGAAACCTACTAGGGCAACATTTATATATCCATACATTCGTTTACTAAAGACAGGACCTTTTATTCAGAAACTGAAACCTACTGGGACAACACCCACACACCAGTTTACTAGAGATAGGACCTTTTACTGACAAATAAAGACTTATGTAATCGGTCTTGGATACATTCAAATAAACCTGTATTCTCAATGCAAGTAACGGCTATTCTACCAATATAATGGTTATTACAGGAACTGCCTGTCTAATTAACTACTAATAACTGTAACAAACTAAAATAATGTAAGTTGTTTTTAATGAGAAGCAACACAATGGGCTACCTGCACTCTGTCTGCTGTGAAAAATCAAACTCTGGATTTTACCAGTGTAAGTTCGTAAAATATATCTCGTTTTATGATTCAAACGCTGAAAGAACAACTACCATACAATATCAGCATCTCCTAAAAACACATCAAAGCTGTTTAAATATTAATGAATATTAGGTTACGGTTCTAATCGTGAATACCAAATACTTGTAGCTATGGTTACCGTAATCAATTAGCCAGTGTCGTCTTAAGATATGGGCAAACCGGCCCAGAAATCCCGTCTTATAGGTGGAAGACCTAAATATGTGTCTTAATCAAGACGCATGAACTCAGCGCGCATGACATAAATCAATTATTTCGAAGTTAATGCACTTTCAGTAAAGCAACGTGCACTCAATTCGATGGCCCTGTATGGCTAGGTGGGTTAAGGCGTTCGACTCGTAATCCAAGGACCGCGGGTTTGAATCCCGGTCGCACCAAACATGCACGCCCTTTCAGCCGTGGGGGCGTTATAATGTTACGGTCAATCCCACTATTCGTTGGTAAAAGAGTAGCCCAAGAGTTGGGGGTGGGTGGTGATGACTAGTTGCCTTCCCTCTAGTCTTACACTGCTAAATTAGGGACGGCTAGCGCAGACAGCCCTCGAGTAGCTTTGCACGAAATTCAAAAACTAACAAACAAACAAACTAAATTCGAGAAGAGAAGAAAAACGGATTGAAGAACGTGTCCCAGTTTTCTTTATTCGTGTTCTGACTAAAACAGAACTCGTGAGGAAAGGCAAAACAACTGAATTTAAAAAAAAACAGTTGCTAAATATTTCCTAACGTAATATGGTAAGGATTCTCACTGTCCACAGTATCCAGTAATTACAGCCCTACATTTCGTAAAGCTATAGAATTAAGTTCTATCATCTACAACCACCCACTAAGTTACATTATCTATACAACTGCATATAGAAGTTTATATAGAAACATAATAATCCAGCTTTCAAGAGTTGTGAATACACCAAAAAAAAAGAAAATGATTTAATACGATATCTTCCTTATGCACATGATGCATCTTGTAAAATGGCTTCACCACGCCCTCTACAAGTGGAAATGGAAGCATGTTATGCTGAATAATTCATATCACCGGTAATTAGAACAGTCAATAATAAATTACTGCTTATAACAAGATTCTGGGGCTAAAAATAATAACGGGAGCGGTACTTGTGCTTCATGAGGTGTCCTTGTGGTTTCAATCAACTACAAATCAACAGTTGTAACTTCCGTAAACTAACTCAACGTTCTGACACTTAACCAGAAAATGTCTTCATTACCGGTTAATTGTAAAGCCTATAAACTAACTCAACGTTCTGACACTTAACCAGAAAATAGCTTCATTACCAATTAATCGTAAAGCCTAAAAAAATTGCTTCAAGGCTGATAAAAAACTAATACTTCTTCATAATTACAACACGAATATTTGTTGCTAACCCTAACACAAACAGTTGTTACTAACCCTAACACGAACGTTTATATAACAATCATGTTAACCCTGTATTGAAAAACTACAAAATTCAAACTGTAAATATTGAATAATTAAAAGTTATTTTGGTAGTTAAACAGGTAAAACTAATTTTAAACTTTGTTAATGCGTTTAAAAAACAGAAAACAGACATGCAGTTATTTGGAAGAATATAACACTGTTTAATAAACAATTATATCTCTTTAGATATGCCGTTATTTAGATGTAACACTGTTTAATAAACAATGATATCTCTTTAGATATGCCGTTATTTAGATGTAACACTGTTTAATAAACAATGATACCTCTCTAGGTATGCCGTTATCTGGATGTAACACTGTTTAATAAACAATGATACCTCTCTAGGTATGCCGTTATCTGGATGTAATACTGTTTAATAAACAATTATATCTCTTTAGATATGCCGTTATTTAGATGTAACACTGTTTAATAAACAATGATATCTCTTTAGATATGCCGTTATTTAGATGTAACACTGTTTAATAAACAATTATACCTCTCTAGGTATGCCGTTATTTAGATGTAACACTGTTTAATAAACAATGATACCTCTCTAGGTATGCCGTTATTTAGATGTAACACTGTTTAATAAACAATGATACCTCTCTAGGTATGCCGTTATCTAGATGTAACACTGTTTAATAAACAATGATACCTCTCTAGGTATGCCGTATATTTAGATGTAACACTGTTTAATAAACAATGATACCTCTCTAGGTATGCCGTTATCTAGATGTAACACTGTTTAATAAACAATGATACCTCTCTAGGTATGCCGTATATTTAGATGTAACACTGTTTAATAAACAATTATACCTCTCTAGGTATGCCGTTATCTGGATGTAAGACTTTAATAAATTGGACGTGCCATAGTTTTGAAGTATGTATTTATTTATGGTTTACGAAGTAGTTGTATGTGTATGAACGAACTATTATTTGGATTTACGTAGTATTTTCTGATATACTAATGGTTCTTTATGAACCATTCGCACACAAATCGTGAGAATGTGCCTTTTTTTACTGTTTTTTTTCACCGACAGGTTTGTTAACATAAACTGCCAGCACTTGTTCAGTGACTTACAGTTTTGATGTTGGGGTCACAACACTCTGCAAGTCATCCAATAAACTTTCCACAGTTGGCCTGTCCTCAGGAGGAGGTTTGGTAGTCGGACGAATACACCCATATCTAGGGGTGGAGGCATCTGTGGAAGAAGAAGTTACTCCATTGACGGTGGACCCTGAAGGCGAAAACAAGTTTCAACCTTTATCAAACTTTAAAAGTAACAGTAAACATAATTAATAGAGATTTACATATATTGTGGCCGGTGTTAATAATATGAACTAAAATGGACATAATTTGATTTATTTTGAAAATATTTTTTCTTCTTTTTACAATCTAAGGATAAACTGAGTAATAAAAATAATTTATATCTTGCTATGGCGTGACTCAAATACGACAGAACATTTATTAATAACTACGAATAAATAATATTTTATTTTCTCTGTTGACGCTTTCCGTCGAAAGAGGTTAATAACATTACCAGAGGTTAAATTTTCAGGGGATAAAAGCATATATTTGGATTTATTATCCTCATTTTTAGGGTTCTAGTAAATAAAAAAATTCTTCAGTGTTCCAAAATTATAATGTCTAACCTAATGACGCTATATAGTGGAAAACAATTTTGATGTGAAATAAGTTGGTATATTCTTACATATATTAATAAGAACTGCGTGACGATAAATATGAATGTGTAATAATATATTACAGTGATAGGCCAGATAGTATACCAAAAACATGACTGATTTTGACTCTGTCGATAATAACAGTTATAGTGTGAACTGTATTAAAGTGTCGAAAGTAATGTTTCACCAGTTTTATTAAAAGGACAATACTAGACAAAGACAACCGGAAATTGTACCAGTTTGTTATACAAACTAGACAAAGACAACCAGAAATTGTGCTAGTTTGTTATACAAACAAGACAAAGATAACCGGAAATTGTACTAATTTGTTATACAAACTAGACAAAGACAACCAGAAATTGTGCTAGTTTGTTATACAAACTAGACAAAGATAACCAGAATTTGTACTAGTTTGTTATAAAACTAGGCAAAGATAACCAGAATTGCTACTAGTTTGTTAAAAACTAGACAAAGACAACTAGAGCTGGTACTAGTTTGTTATAAAAGTAGACAAAAGTAACCAGAAGCGGTACTACATTGTTTTAAAAAAAAAACTAAACAAATACAACCAGAACTGGTACTAGTTTGTTATAAATATGAACAAAAGTAACCAGAACTGTACCAGTTTGTTAATAAAACTAGACAAAGACAACCAGAGCTGATACTAGTTTGTTATAAATATGAACAAAAGTAACCAGAATTGTACTAGTTTATTAAAAAAACTAGACAAAGACAACCAGAACTGGTACTAGTTTGTTATAAAACTAGACATAAATAACCTTTATGGTCTGGATAAGAAGGCGTGAGGCGAGCAGTATTGAGGTCTTCCAACAACGAATCTAATTCCGACAAATGCTCGTTGGTACTACTGGTAGGCTGAGATGGGTGTTGAGTAGATGATATTGTTGTCTTGGTAACCTCCTTCTGTATCTGATGGTTTTGGTAGATAGGCTGAAAGAAGCAAATCGACATATGTATACTTTGTTTTCAGCCAATCACATTCTTGTAATACAAATAAAACAACAACTTTCACCTGATCGAGAAACGAAAAAAATCTAATTCGCTGGCTTAATCATATTAAGTTACAAATATGTAACTTTCAAATACGCCCTCTATTACAAAGTGATTAAACTAGATTTTGAAATGAAAGAATATGCCTGAGTGTGCGTGTGTTTTCTTATAGAAAAGCTACATCTGGCTATCTACTGAGTCTACTAAGGGGGATCGAACCCCTTATTTTAGCATATAGCTCCGTAGACTTATCTCTGTACCAGTGGGGAACGTATGCTTGAGAAACAAAACTTTGCCAGGTGATTAAAGCGCTCGACTCGTAACCTGAGAGTTGCAGGTTCGAATCCTCGTCCCATCAAGCATGCTTGCCCTTTCAGCCGTGGGACGCTATAATGCTCGGTCAATCCTACAATACGTTGGTAAAAGAGTAGCCCAAGAGTTGGCGGTGGGTGTTGATGACTAATTGCTTTCCCTTTAGCTGTGTAAAACTAATGCTGTAGCTTTGCACGAGATTAAACAAACAAACAAAGGTCACGTGCCCGGATACAGCACGTTTTGGTGTTATACAGGGAACTACTTTTCCATGTATCAATCGCTGGGCCTATTTACAAGTGTTCGAGTTAAGCATTTCCGTGTATCACACACCTCGACCCTCACCTTGAACTTGGAACATATATAACCAATCATGGAGCGGAAGGATATAAAGCAAACGCAGGAATGTTGAAGTAACAACTTCCCTTTTGATGGTTGTTATCATAGGAACGTAAATAACCGAAACATTACTTTGAGGGTTCCGCCACAAAAATAAATCAATGCGATTATTGAATTATTTATTTAAAATACAGTGCTAAATATTACAGAACTTTCTTGAAAGCAGTAAAAATATTCGAAATGAGACATTACAACAGATAAAAAACATTTCACATAAAAAGTTCATTATATCGAAATTCTAATTACGTAAACCACAATAATGTGAATTATTGAATGAATGGTTTAGTGAACCCCATATATATATGTGTGTGTGTGTCTGATACAAAGGTTGTTCCTATTGTATCTTAACCTTGAAAAGTATCATTCACGGGTTCATAACCCTACAAAATACATTATTAAATAAAGAAGGTTAAATAAGTTGAAGATTTTTTCTACCTTAAAGGATCTACAAAAGGATTTGTTTCAGAATAAACTCGAATATAAATTTATCTCAATTATTATACAGAACTAGTAAAAACGCCGCCCTACGTTTGGTTGTTTGTAGTATTCATTACAATTGTAGTATTCTGTCCTCATTTAAAGATATTATAAAATGAACATTTTCTAAACAAGGAAATTTTTTTGGTTTCTGGAAAGCACTGCATGGGAAACGTTTTCAGATTGTGTTGATATGAACTGTGATGTTTTTATACATTTAAAGTGGCTCCCTTTATTGAATAAATAATAGCTTTTAAAAACTCCAATTTCTCTGTTCTACATTTAAAAATTACATTAATAAAGAAATAATCAAACAATCACGTACAGTTCTAGTGAGAGTTGTTATTGTTATTCTAAGAAGAGAACTTTTATTTCAAATTGTGTTATAATATAAAGAAATGGTTATCGTACCTACCACAGCTATGTTTCTAATTGAATCTTGAATACCCAAAGCGTGAGATTTTTTATGGAGTTTTTTTTTTATGATGCCATATATTTATTCTTTTGGTCACATACATACATATATACACACTACGTCCCCTATAGTGGATATATGCTGTTTATTAAATAAAAACTTGTTATGAATGGTACTAAAAAATACATAAAATGTTTAATGTACTTACATCTGACTTGTCGTCGCCATGATAGTACTCGTATCTTTGCGTTGTTACGGTATGGGTGGTGCTATGCGAACCTGGGTGAAGAGACATCTTTTCTGACCTATACGGACCACTGGTACTTTTATCTGTGCAGGGTTTGGTAGAAGAGGTTTTTAAGCTGTTTGAAAGGGACTGCCGATTTTCTGATACGTGCTGCCCACTACTGGTCGGTTGCGTCAAACAGGATAAGTTTGTGTTGATTAACCTTGTTGTAGCAGCTTGAAGATCTTCCAACAAAGCATCTAAAATTCAAAAAGTTTTAATTTTTTATTAATCTGTGGTTAAGATTACAGCATTTTTTTAGTTATATATAATAAACTTTCATTTTCCAAAAGTTTGAAGAAACACGTTCTGTTAGATACCTTACAACTTACGTATCTTAGTAACCTGCTGTTTTATCAGTGACAGAGGAGCTGTATATACAACATATTACTGAGACAACAAAGTCAGTTACTCCTAGAATTCAACTACAGCCGTTCCTAATTTTTAACTCAGAAATGACCAGATATAAAATGGTCAGCCAACGGCACCGCCCATCCCAAGGCCTTTATCCAGTTCTTTGAATTGAATAATTGGATTGAGTTCTACTTTTATAACCTGGCCGCGGAGAGTGTTCAGTGGTATGACGAATCAAAATTTGGACCCTGCGATAAGCATGCTTATCAAGTAACAAGAGAGCATACTTAGAAGAAATCTCTCAGATGACTGATGTGGAAGAGTCAAGAAATCACTAAACCGCAGTTTCCCAAGTATAATATATATCGAATTCGGCCTATTCCGTTCCTGTTCATCCATGTATGGAGAAGTTTTACTAGTTAACACCTACGGTTGACCATAAGTACCACTTCTTTAATTAGTGCTAACCAGACGATGAAAAACATATACGAGTTGGTAAATGTAATTTTGGCTTTTACAAAAACGCATGTTGTAAATTATTTTCAATCTCTTTTTGTGCATTTTAAAATAATAGCAACGTTTAAAATCCGCCAACGTTTCCGTTTTTTGACACCAGGATGACTAATGTTATTGGATAAGTTTCCAGGAAACAAAGTTGTTTCTTGACACCAGGATGACTAATGTTATTGGATTAGTTTCTAGGAAACAAAGTTGTTTCTTTACATCGATAGGCTCCAAGTCTGTACTTTTATCTCACGTATTTTTATTATAAACAAGGTTTTCGTCATAAAGTTTCAAGAAACTGATTTTATCTGTTTCAACAAACTACAAACTTCTTACATGTTGGCGGAAATGGTTTTATCTTTCAGACGTTTCTTGTTTTTAGATTTTTTTTTTTTCTTTTACTTCGCACGAACTCAACGAACAGCAGACTTCCGTGTGAGCGGACATTTTCTTTTTCTACGTCACTTCCTTTCCGCATTTGTTGGCCAAATGCTCTATGTACCCACGAAACAGAGAAGCTGCAAGATGTGATTTATAACACTTGTGGTATTATGTCGTCACAAGCACGTATTTCACATAAATGATAACTCAAAATAAACAGATGACAACAGCTTGTTATCTCAGTAACACTCAGGTACTGTGATAAGTTTGCTTATTTGTACATACGCACAAAGCTACACAATGGGTTGTCTGTGTTGTGGTCACGACGGTATCGAAACTCGTTTCTTACCGTTATAAGCCTTGAGACTTACCGCTAAGCCAATGGGAATAGGATGGGGTGATATTCCGCATATAAGTTTTAAAGTATTCACAAAAATGCAGTGTCGGACAAAGAATAAATTTTAAATGGATAACCGAGGTAATAACATAGTCGTGTCTTTTTACTACCTTTGTATTTTATAAATATAGAGACGACAAAAGTAGTTAAGACAGATGTGTAAACTATCAAAACAACTCTCACGTTACACTCGAATCTGCTATTAATACGCCAAACAAAATAATCAAAATCGACTAACTGTAAACATCTTGTAATACGTCTCGTTGGCGCATGTGCATTTTAAAACTAGGTTTTATTGCCTGATTTTACATCAGATAAAAGCAAAAAGATAGACGAAGAAGGAAAAGACGATATATATTTCTGAAATGTTAAATATGGAACAACGACAGTTCACTCACATATATGGTGAATATGATAGTCCTATGGACACAACGTAGGTGGTATTTCGGTTGCTTTTATCAAATATTACTAAATGGTGGGGAGACATTCTGCAGACGAAACGAGAGACAGACTGATTCAATTCAAACTCGACAATAGAACTCAAAACTAGTTTGGTAGTTCTGATAAAACATGAAACAATAATACAGTGATTGTCTTTGTAGTAATCACACTGTTCATCATTCCTTATATGACATGCAGTCATCATAAAAAAAAAATATTTGCATTCCACTCTGGATGATTATTCGCTCATTACATATTTACACTGTCTAATGAGAAGGGTTGTTTTGTTTTTAAACGCCCACCACAAGTATCGAAACACAATTGAATGCTGTAAGCCCTCAGACTTAACAATCACCCTCGGGCAGGCCCAACAAAGTCGTAGTACAACGTTAACACAAGTGGTGCTCATGTCACGTGACGATGTGTTATGTATTTCTGTTTCATATTCCGTGTTTTTTTTTTTTTTCTTTCTTTCTTGAGTTATGTAGTGAGTATTCGCTATATTTTACTTAATATATATCTTATATTTGGGTTCATCCGTTGGTATATCTAATTTCTACCTTTGATATCGGACAAGAACTTCATGTTTCTCCTTTACTGATTATTATATCATATTTAGGAACTAAACATTCAAAGAATCGTCATCTAGTTACTGATTACAAATAACTGTTAATAACAACATTATTTTACTGAAATGTTTTAGAATTCTTTCTGGTTTATAACCACTATCTTATTTCCTCTCCCTAACCACTGAACACCTATTTTGGTGAGAACGAGGCCCAATCTATTCTTGGATTTACCACTTGTCCCAAGTTATTTTTGTCATGTCCAACCTTTCATATGTTCTGTTATGATTTTTTCAACTCTCTTGGCAACTGTATTAAAAAATATATTTTATCACAAGTAACCTTTAAACTTGTAGCTCAAAATTATTTTGTAAACATGTTCACCGAGTGTCAAAAATGTCACACTATAATGTAATTTGCCTCCATTTTATCCTAAGTAATGAATATTAAAACTTGGTTGTCATATTTACTGGAACGTTATGCCTAAAACTGTGGCAAAAACATTGATAAACTACAAAATAATACCTTTTCTCTCAACGCAAACAAATCCTAGACTAAATCTCTTAACTCGCTTCTATGTTGTGTCGTCTAAGTCTAAAACTAGCGAAAAGTTACCAAATTCAGATGGTTACTAAATAAACGAAAATGAAAACGCAAACTCAACATTCTAGAAAATATGCCTTCAAGAATTTTAATTCTTTATTACATAAACAGCTTAAACACATGAACACGGTTGCTTTTGTATTGTAAACACCGCTAGGAGTAAAAATATATTCTTAATTTAGTACAATTAATTTGTTATAAGAGAGGTCGTTTTCTGGGAGATAACGATGAATACAAAAACGATACATAGCTGTTTAAGATAACCAGAAATGTGACGTGGCTAACTAGCACAAGATTAGACACACGAACTGTCAAATACAACAATGCTCAAATTTACACTTTATCATCAAACTAAGAATACACATCACCTAATAAAACAGTGCACAAAAATACATTTGCCAGCAAGTTTATGATACACATTACCATTACAACAGTACCCAAACAGTAAACTGGTCAACAACACACTTATAAGTTACCAAATACACCAGGGACTGTTGGTTATGGTGCTCGACCGACAAGCTGAAGATCGTGGGTTCGAAACGTCGCCTTTTCAGCCTAGGGGGCGTTATAATGTTACGATCAATCCCATTATTCACTGGTAAAGAGTAGTCCAAGAGTTGGCGACGGGTGGTATTGACTAACTTCCTTCCCGCTGACTTATCACTTACAGATTAGGGACGGCTAACTTAAACGTACTTACTTATAGCCATTGAAGTCTGGCTTTAAAATGCTTAATCAGCCAATGAAGTTTAGCTTAAAATTGCTTACCTAGTTATTAATGTCTTAGCTTAAAATTGCTTACCTAGTTATTAATGTCTGACTTAAACATGCTTACGTATAGCTATTGAAGTCTGACTTAAACGTCCTTACTTAGCTGTTGAAATCTAATTTAAACATACATACCAAGCTGTTCCGTTCTGCCGAGTGCTGTTGTAACACCCAAAATACAAAGATCGGCCGAAAAAGACGTTACTATTTGTAATACTACTTGAAGTATAACCGTTTATAACGAACGCCCTCTGGTACCAAATTGCCTTCCGTCTAACCTAGTCAGCGTACAAACATGTGTAAGAATGTCAGGCTACACTACTGAGGAAAGTGTGTCTAAAGACTAAGTCAACATACGTCTTCTGGAACCACGCGCACTTTTGCCTTATTTGGAGTACACGCTCACCATAAGACTCTGAGCAAAGCACGATCCCGCCTGTTTGTCTTAGCTGCCCATCCCGTGTAGCCGAAAGCAGACCCAAAATTCTCTGACAGCTCGCGTTTATCAAACGCTGGTTAGAGATGTTATAGTTTTTAGGTATTTTTAACCTTAAGTATATTAAAAGTTGAGAAAAAATTACCCCTCAGTCAAATGAAAAAAATAACATTCAAATAATCCTGAAAACGAGATTATTGTAAACATTAATTATTAGTTTATCTTAGATAACGCGCATTCCATGCACGTGGTGAGACTGGTGGAACCAAGCTGATAAAAAATATAGCAAGAGATATGAACCTTCACAGAGAGTGATGTACCAATAGAAATTAAACCTAACACAGAGTGATTTATCAAGAGATATGAAACCTAACACACAGAGTCATGTACCAATAGATATGAAATCTAACACATAGTGTGATGTATCAACAGCTTTGAAACCTAACACACAGAGTGACGTATCAAGAGATATGAAAAATGACACACGGAGTTATGTACAAATAGATATGAAATCTAACACACAGAGAGATATACTAACAGATGTTAACTTGTTTTATTTAGTACATGAAAGACATAATCGGTACATTATTGCTAACCGTAAGTTGAATAATACACTAACATTAGCTTCTTGTGTACCACAACAGTGAAATATAACCAGTCCACCCATTAATATATTATTGTTGTTACTACACGAATGTTGAAATATTAGTCGTCCCTTAGTTCACATAAATCATAATTTTCCATTGTACTGGGGTCGTTCAGAGATATTTTACACACAAGTTCTCGTTACGGGGAGTAGAGGGGGACTATTTGCAATTTGTTTAAACACTTTGAATAAAAATAAGTATATTTTCCACGTGGTCAATAGTGTTTACTACCACATGGTAATCAGAGTTTACTAACGCATGGTAATCAGTGTTAACTAACAGGTGATAACCAATATTTATTAACACATAATCAATGTTTATTAACACATGGTAACCAGTGTTTGCTAACAGTTATAAGCAGCATTTACTAATCAGTAGCAGTATAAACATTAACTGACTGTTTCATACATAAACGTGGAACTTTAACAAATCCTCTATTAATGACGTGTCTTACTAATTTTGTGACGTAGGTTTTCGTGGATGTACGTTTTCTACTTTCTTGTCTCCAAGCGCCCACACGACTGTCACTAACACTCCTTACCTTCAACATCTGGTCGAGACTCTTTTTGAGCACGTGGGTTGACCTACTCACGTCATAACAAAACCAGAATATTGGATTTGTTGTTGCATACGTTATGTACCAAGTAATTATTTCTGGTTATTTATAAGTTCCATTATCTTGTTCCTTTTCGCTCTAGAGAAGCTACGACATTCTCCCTAGAACTTTATAAATGTTTTTCAATTACTTGTAATTCTATCATGGATTTTATTTAGTTGAGATGCATGACAAATGAAATATTTACGAGCATATAGTAAAAATATTATCACTAAATAGACAACTATGTAGGGTTGGCTACTTAACTAAATATAATCCCCACACAACTGTCTTTCACACTTTGTCTACTAGCTTGGTGTTTTAATAGAATCTCAACTTTTATCATAACAAGTTTCCTTTAGCTTACTTTAGAATATTACTTTAAGGACTATTTTACAATAAGGTAACGTTTTACGATTGGAAATTCTGGCTCTGTTTGTTTTATCATTGAGGAAGCCAGTAACGTAGAAATGTTATTCTCAAAGTAAAGTCAAGACAGTTTAGTCCGCTATGTGATCCTTAGCCAATCAGGTGATCTGTCTATTTCCATCTCTGTCTTCATTGGTTCCTTTTTTCAAATTCAGTAGCCAGATTCATCTGAATTTTTGTAATCTAGCGATAAACTATTTTCATAATACATATTTGTTTACTTTTTTATAATATAACACACGGGGGTTAATAGGTTACAGAGTGTATTCTAAAGCTTTATATATTTCACATAAAATAATAATAAAATAGATTGTCAAAGATCGTGGAAATTGTTTCGTTCTATCAAATGATTATGTAAGATTATAGTTATTGCTAGAACAAGGCAAGTGTTAGGCCTATTGATGAAAGATGACAGCGAACGAAAATAAGAAACCTAGGCTTTGGTTATTCACCGATTTTCGACTTTGGGACGCTCTGGATAGTTGAAAAGTGTCGTATATATCGGAAATAGAGTAACTATGCCAGTTAGTTCTTTATATCTAACTTCTGATAATATGTACATATTTATGGTTATCCCTTCTCTTCATACATAATATATGGGTCGATTCTCTAAAGATACCGGTTATATAGTGTTTGTTTGAAAGCAAAGCCACTTTTGGGCCATATGCTATGTCCACCGCGAAGAACCGAACCCTGTATTTTACGTTGTAAATACGTAGATTCACCGCTGTCCCTATAGTGAACAAAGCATTGAGTATTCTACACGTTATAGTCACTTAATGTTCATCTTATACTGGTTGGTAACTTCTGTTTTACCGTGTAATTAAGTTTTTTAAAAAGATAACTCGAATTTGTAAGAGAGCTAACTTAAAGGAATAATAACATTGTTTACGCTAGAATTATAATTTCTTTTACTTTT
This sequence comes from Tachypleus tridentatus, assembly GCF_004210375.1. Classification (NCBI taxonomy): domain Eukaryota; kingdom Metazoa; phylum Arthropoda; class Merostomata; order Xiphosura; family Limulidae; genus Tachypleus; species Tachypleus tridentatus. The sequence continues at coordinate 94,365,741 of NC_134831.1, forward strand.
AAATTTCACATAGAAAAATAATAAAATAGGTAGTCACAGATGGTAGGGATTGTTTTGTTCTATCAAATGATTATAAAATTATAGTTACTGCTAAAACTAGGTAGGTGCTAGACCTATTGAAAATATATTATAATGAATGAATAAAATGAAATCCAAGTAATGACGAACATCGAACTGTAGCTGTTAGTAGAATATTTCTTTTTAATCATTTAACATAATTGTTGTCTATCTTTGAATCTTTATGGATACAGTATTGTATTTCCATAGCATATTGATTAGTTGGATACAAGTATAATAGATACAGTGCCGTGATCACTGATTACCCACGTTAGTACAACTGTTAAACTAAATTCAACCATTACACGAGGGTGGATACAGGGATGTCTCTTACAGCAGAAGGAAAGTCATATCAGGAACGGGTTTTAAACATTTTTATGCCTCAAATTAGTTAGGTCGATTATTTTGTAAACAAGATAACAGGTGGTTAAGGCACTCGACTCGTAATCCGAGGATTCCATGTTCGTATCCTCGTCACACCAAACATGCTTGCCCTTTCAGCTGTGGGTGGTGATGCCTTCCCTCTAGTCTTACACTGTTAAATTAGAGACCTTTTGTATGACTTTCTAGTGTAGTATTTTATTCTATATTTATCCTATGCGGACATGTTTGAAAATTTCTCAATCACAACAAAAAATAAGAATCCACTTAGTTTGTCATTGAATATGGACACGCATAATTGTAAATACAGATTTCTTCACTTGTTGTTCCTTTGCTTTCGGTCTTGGGTTTCTTCCCTGAACCTTGTGTAATGCGGGAACATTGGGATACTTACTGGATGTCGATGTACCTGATTACCGCAGAATTAAGTCTTTTCCTGCGTCATTCAGATTACGTGTACTTGCATTTTTGTTCTTTTTAATTTAACGTAAAGCTACGTAAGGGCTATCTACGCTAACCGTCCTAAATTCAACAGTGTAAGACTAGAAGAAAGGCAAATAGTCATCATCACACACAATGTTTAGCCTACTTTTTTACCAACGAATAAAGGGATTTATATTTGCAAAAACGGCTCGTTTGGGTTGAAAAAATATTTTACGTAGAAGAGCGAACAACGTTTCGACCTTCTTCGGTCATCGTCAGGTTCACAAAGAAAGAAGGTAACTGACCAGAAGCTGACCACTTGTTAGGAAGGGGTTGTGTAACTGAGTGTCGGAATGTAGAGGGCGGTGACAGATGTTTGAATATATAATTTTATTTTATTATATTTAATATAGGTATAAAGGCGTTCCTTTATATTGGTTTATTTTGGGTTTAAGTTGTTGCATAAGTAAGGCTTCTTTAATTTTGCGTTTGTTTATGTTTGTTTCTTTGTTTAGTATTTGAGTGTTTTCTATGGTTATGTTGTGTTTATTCGACTTGCAGTGTTCGAAAACGTGTGAAGATGACTTTTTATGTTCTTTGAATCTGGTTTCCATTTTTCTACTTGTTTCTCCAATATAGAAGTCATGGCAGTTATCACATTGTATTTTATAAATAATGTTGGTGTGGTGTTTGTCAGTGTAGTTTTTACATCACTGAATAAAGGGATCGACTAAAACATTATAACGCTTCTCACAGCTGAAAGAGCGAGCATTTTTGGTATAACGGGGACTCTAACCCGCGAACCTCAGATTACAAGTGCTGTAACTACCTGTCCATCCTGGGTTCAGTTGCATATTTACAACGTTAATAATTCTTCAGTGGCTCAACGGTTTGAGGGCTTATAACGCTAAAAGTCGGGTCTAGATACTCTGTCATGGGCAGGAAACAGAGAGCTCATTGTGTAACTTCAGATTAACAAATAAATAACATAATAAAGCTGTGGACGAGCTCTCTATTAATGTGATATTCCAACAGCCACGAAAAACTAAACTGTCGGTTTTACAAAAGAAAAAAGAACACACTCAGAAAATTATTCAGGAAAGACGCTACTACGGGTGTCACAATTTTAAATTAATTCAATGTATTTCAAAACAAAGGCCAAGCTTCTGTAAATTGTGGTATTACCAAATGACTTCACTTCACAGTGTGTAAAAGCGACTTGTTTCTATATGTATGTATAACACAAACACTTGTAAAAGTTGGAAGTTGTCCCTCCTGAATATGTTACTTAGAATAGTTGTTGACAAAGATAAAATATGGAAACTGTTCATAATTAATGTTATAAAGTTGGTCGAAAGTATAGAAAGACTTTAAACGAAAAATGTGTCGAACCATTTAGGGGAAAAATATATAGTAGATTACGTTTCAGGTGCATCTCAGAAAATGATATTTCAAATTAATTTTGACTTGAAATCTTCAGGTTGAATGTTTTCTTGATACAAAAATAGTTCAAGAGTTCGAAGTTCCACAACAATAGTATTTTAAACAAAGAGTAAAACATCTTTTTTTCCTTAATATTATTTGAAATTTCAAAACTACTCTGCTGCCATCTGTCGCCTTCTATACAAAATAATTCAACAATCCAACAGTGTTGACGAGATGACGAGAAACCCACTTGAAATAAAAATGTATCTCAGAACGGCTGGTATGGGTATTAACACCTGTATTGATAAGCAGAGAACAACGTTTTCAGGTTAACCTGAAGATGACCTAGAAAAGTCGAAACGTTGTTCGCTGCTTATCAGTAAAAGCGTTAATACCCATACCAGCCGTTCTGAAGATATAGTGTTACTTTGTAGGTTTTTGTCCAATATTATTATTTTCGAAATTAAATTTTTTCTTCAACCTTTCAATAAAATTAACTCTATTTATATTATACAAAATGTTTACCGACCGATGGCGCAGTTAGTGCGTTCTGCTTGTTTGTTTTAGAATTTTCGCGCATATCTATAAAGTGCTCTATCTGAACATAGCGTCCGTAATTTTTAATTGATATGCTAGAGATAAGTTAGACAGATAGCCAACAGCACTTCCCGCCAACATTTGAAAGCCTTTTGTGTGGACGAATAATTGAATTTGATCGTTACTATTATAATGCATCTTCACCTTTAAAGTGCACAGAACGTTTTTGTAGCAACGGACCGTAAACTATGAACCCTCAGATTCACAGTTCGAGCACAATAACATCAAACTCCGCCTGGTCATATATATACAGTAACTATGAAGTATTTGTGCTTGTATGCTAGATTAGTTACTACTGTAAGTTTTATTCAAAATCTCAAATAATCTTTTATCACTGACTATATAGGGTTTTTATAAAACAAATTTAAGGTTCTATCAAGTAAAGTTTGCACACTTTACAGCACAGTTGGTAAAAATAAGTAAATCGGTTACACGGGACAGATTTGAAAAAGTAAGAAAAAAACAAATTAAACGAAAAAAATTGTTTAAAAACCGGTGTTTTTTATTAAATCAAAATTAGGTAGAAGATAAGAAAATGCCTCGTAAATTATGATATATATATAAATACAAATCCTTGCATCTAGCCCCTCTGTGGTCCAACGATAGATATGGGACACATAACGATAACAACTGGGTTTTGATGCTCACGTTGGGCAGCTCACAGATAACCCATTGCGTAGTTCGTGCTTCAAACAAACTATTTTGTTCCTGAAAACTTAAAATCCACTTGATTACCTAGTTTTGTTAAATTCAAGTACTGGTAGCTCCTTGAAAGCTGTATGTCCCAGTTTTTCAAAATGTGTAAAGTTACTAATCGCTAAAGTTGTTTAGAACTAGGGTCAGCTATGTCAGAACGCTAGAAGTCTCCGACGTTGTCGATAAATCTGAAAATATCAACTGTTATTTTATTTATTTTTAAATAAAAAATATCGTGTCGGTTATGAGGTAGGTATATATTTTGCATCACTAGTTGCAAAGGTAAAATTTTTAAAATTAGCTTGTGACATATATATATATATATATAATACCTAAGAAAATAGTAGTAATAAATGTTATGGCAATTAGTGTGTGTGTGTGTCTATAGAATCGAGGGTTCATGGATCGCGTCTCTTTGCCGTAAAAACGCGTGTGTGCACCATAAGAACGACGGCCACATCCCGAACAAGAGCAGCCTAAGAATTTGCCGTGGGTACTGTGAGCCTCTGCTGTTCTTCTACCCTGACAGTTTCAAATCAAGGCATGCGCAGACGGGTCTTTGTGTAGCTTTATGCAAAAATTCTGAAATAAACTTTGTAACTCATACAAATCATGTTTGCGCTGTCACTCTCTCTTCCCCTAACATCACAGCTCCTCTCGTGCTTATGGATTTCAGTGAGTTTGGCAGAAACACTTAAATTGTTTTTGTCAAGATCTTATGAAGTTTCAACATAAAAACTGAATAACCATATTTTTCTTCAAAATTTTAAAAATAATCGTTTTGTCTAGTTCTTTATGGTTTTGTAAAAATATGTGCTTTACGGGGAATACAGCAGAGATAAAGACTTTTTTTTACCTCGGAAACATTTTTCATTTATTTACAATCAGAGTACTTCTCTTAAAACCTAAGCCACCCAATGCCTTAGTCCCATTTGACATCACTGTCATGAGGATTTCGTTGAAAAAATAGTGTTTTTTTACTGAACAACTGTGTTGTGGTGAAAGTTCTGGTTGTGAAATCCTGTTTTTATAAACTCATCAAATTGTGTTGTGGTGAGAACCCTGGTTGTGAAATCCTTTTTTTATAAACTCATCAAATTGTGTTGTAGTGAGAGTTCTGGCTGTGAAATCCTGTTTTTATAAACTCAGTAACTGTGTTGTCGTGAGAGTTCTGGTTGTGAAATCCTGTTTTTATAAACTCATTAAATTGTGTTGTGGTGAGAACCCTGGTTGTGAAATCCTGTTTTTATAAACTCATCAAATTGTGTTGTGGTGAGAACCCTGGTTGTGAAATCCTGTTTTTATAAACTCATCAAATTGTGTTGTCGTGAGAGTTCTGGTTGTGAAATCCTGTTTTTATAAACTCATCAAATTGTGTTGTGGTGAGAGCCCTGGTTCTGAAATCCTGTTTTTATAAACTCATCAAATTGTGTTGTGGTGAGAACCCTGGTTGTGAAATCCTGTTTTTATAAACTCATCAAATTGTGTTGTGGTGAAAACCCTGGTTGTGAAATCCTGTTTTTTATAAACTCATCAAATTGTGTTGTAGTGAGAGTTCTGGCTGTGAAATCCTGTTTTTATAAACTCAGTAAGTTCTGGTTGTGAAATCCTGTTTTTATAAACTCATCAAATTGTGTTGTCGTGAGAGTTCTGGTTGTGAAATCCTGTTTTTATAAACTCATCAAATTGTGTTGTTGTGAGAGTTCTGGTTGTGAAACCCTGTTTTTATAAACTCAGTAACTGTGTTGTGGTGAGAGCCCTGGTTGTGAAATCCTGTTTTTATAAACTCATCAAATTGTGTTGTGGTGAGAGCCCTGGTTGTGAAATCCTGTTTTTATAAACTCATCAAATTGTGTTGTGGTGAGAACCCTGGTTGTGAAATCCTGTTTTTATAAACTCATCAAATTGTGTTGTGGTGAGAACCCTGGTTGTGAAATCCTGTTTTTATAAACTCATCAAATTGTGTTGTCGTGAGAGTTCTGGTTGTGAAATCCTGTTTTTATAAACTCATCAAATTGTGTTGTTGTGAGAGTTCTGGTTGTGAAATCCTGTTTTTATAAACTCATTAAATTGTGTTGTAGGAGAGTTCTGGTTGTGAAATCCTGTTTTTATAAACTCATCAAATTGTATTGTGGTGAGAGTTCTGGTTGTGAAATCCTGTTTTTATAAACTCAGTAACTGTGTTGTGGTGAGAGCCCTGGTTCTGAAATCCTGTTTTTATAAACTCATCAAATTGTGTTGTGGTGAGAACCCTGGTTGTGAAATCCTGTTTTTATAAACTCATCAAATTGTGTTGTGGTGAGATTTCTGGTTGTGAAATCCTGTTTTTATAAACTCATTAAATTGTGTTGTCGTGAGAGTTCTGGTTGTGAAATCCTGTTTTTATAAACTCATCAAATTGTGTTGTAGTGAGAGTTCTGGTTGTAACATTCTGTTTTTATAAACTCTGTAAAACAGAATTATTATTATTCAGTTTTCACAAAGATAAGTATCTTAAAAATGGTAATATTTTTACCTCTCTCCAAGTCCAAGGTTTAACGCTGTCACAGCAATATGTTCAGATACACCATTATTACACGTCACAGCGCCACCTACTCTGTGACATTTCATTCTGTGCCGGTTTTCTCGTCCATCGAGCACACACCCACTAGCTTTATGCAGTTTACAATCTATGGTTCGTAAGGTGTTAAGGGCCTCACTCACCACCCGTGGAGGCATTCTGGGATAATGGGTCATTACCTTTATGGTTCGCCTCACAATCACGAAACGTGGTACAGTTTTCACATCGTTAGGATAAGCACTTTTCTGGTAAATAACAATAGGATAGAAAGTTCCTAAACCTGACATATCTCGGTGGGATGAAGAATAACAAACTTTGAACATTTTTAACCTTATTTAACAGCCTTTAGTCCATATCTAAATAAACCTCCACAGCGGATTGGTGGAACTGACAACAATAACAAAACGTGGAATAGAGAATTATGACATCGCCATATTTTTCAATTAATATTCCATCCAAACTTTCGCTGAATTTGACGGCTTAGTATAGAGTTAGAATTAAATGATTCACGTGAAAAACACACATACCACTATTATAATAATCTATATGTACGTGTTCTAAAGACATGTACAAAATGAGAACGAGTGTACAATGTGATACATACATATCTATATTGTACTAATCTATATATACGTGTTCTAAGTATGTACACAACACAGGATAATCCAGTCGGTAAAGATATGATTCACGTGGTCAACACACATATCTAAACTGAAAATAAGCTTTCTTCGATTATTTTTCTGAGACACCTACAAATAACTTCGGGTAAAATGTATTGAACAAGTTGGTTAAAATATCTTGTATTTCTGGAGTAATATTGGTTAAATAAGTAACCAGGACAAGACATTTATTGTACAGAACATAAACTGAAAGTCGTATGTGTTTGTTCTTTTCTTAATGAGTATAATAACAGTTTGTTCTCTCCTCAAGTCGTACGATAACAGTGTTTGTTCCTTCCTAAATTTGCTTTATAACAGTTTGTTCTTTCCTCGAAGACCCGGCATGGCCAGATGGTTAAGGCACTCGACTCGTAATCCAAGAGTCGTGGGTTCGAATCCCCCTCACACCAAACATGCTCGCCCTTTCAGCCGTGAGGGCGTTATAATGTGACAGTCAATTCCACTATTCTTTGGCAAAAGAGTAGCCCAAGAGTTGGCGGTGGGTGGTGATGACTATCTTCCTTCTCTCAAGTCTTACACTGCTAAATTAGGGACGGCTAGCGCAGATAGCCCTCGTGTAGCTTTGCGCGAACTTCAAAACAAACAATTCTTTCCTCGAGTCATGTGATAGCAGTGTTTGTCCTTTCTTCGAGTCTTGTGATAACAATGTTTGTTCTTTCTTCGAGTCTTGTGATAAGAATGTTTGTTCTTTCTTCAAGTTGTACGATAACAGTGAGCTTCTATGTTATGCCAGTGTCTAAAATGTAACTATGTCGATTTGTAAGATGATTCTAAGGTTGCGAGGTAAGCCTTCCACGAAACGGCATACGAACACAGACTCACACGCTGATTCGCTATAAAAAAATAGAACAGTAAGTCCTTCTAGGTGATGAATAAGATAATAATGGCTCTCTTCCCCCTGAAGAGGCTAGTATATATATATAACTTTAAAACACAAAAAAAAAAAAAAACAGAAATAACGACTACAGGCTTGTGTCTTAAAATGTTACACAATATCTACCTAGCCTGGGTTTGGCTGAAACTATAACTGTGGTAAAAATATACTAGCAAATGTACAAAACAAAAGCAAATCGTCCCCTCATACTTAGAATTAATTATAGTAACACAAGCCTAACATGGCGTACGTAAAGTGTGTAATATACTAGCAAATGTACAAAACAAAAGCAAATCGTCTCCTCATACTTAGAATTAATTATAGTAACACAAGCCTAACATGGCGTACGTAAAGTGTGTAATATACTAGCAAATGTACAAAACAAAAGCAAATCGTCTACTCATACTTAGAATTAATTATAGTAACACAAGCCTAACATGACGTACGTAAAGTGTGTAATAATTGTTACATTAGTTTATCAGGACGACAGGAAGTATTTTATATCAAAATCTTAAATTAAAACATTATAATTTTATTCTTATCATAACTGAAGTTTAAGACAAGTTTTATTATTGCAAACAATACATGAATATTAATATTGTAAGGGAAAGTGTTTCGTGTGTTTTTTGTAAGGGTAAGTTTTTCATGTTTTTTGTAAGGGAAAGTGTTTCGTGTGTTTTTTGTAAGGGTACGTTTTTCGTGTTTTTTTAATACGCACAACTACAAGTTTATATTTTAACACTTCCAAACTGAGACCTTCTAAAAGTGTAAAGATAATAACTTCGATATAAAATGTGGAGCTACAAACTGATAAAAAATGTATAATTTATAACAAGGACTAATACTGACGAAATGGTTTACATCACACCCTGTTTAACCCACACACACACCGCTCTTACTGACGAAATGGTTTACATCACACCCTGTTTAACCCACACACACACCGCTCTTATTGCAATCTTTAAACTGTTTTTACTTTTCTTTGTGGACTCGTTTTTGTTTTTCATCAAAGCCACATTATGCTATCTGTTGTGTTAACCGCGAGAAATCGAACCCCGGATCCTAGCGTTGTAAGTCTGTAACCTACCGCTGTCCCATTGGGGGTGATTTGTTTTACTGATACACAACAGCAAGTGTGCAATAATAAATAAACAACTTACCCTATTGTTTTTAATGATAGCACATTACAACTTAAGCTTTCCCCAACAACTTTAATGGTAATGAATCATACCTTAATATTTCCATAACAACATTAAATACACCGACTTGGATCAGGGTACTAATTACTAGATTCGTTGTCCTTTCTCTCATAAAAATCTTAATGTATATATGAAGATGTTATGATTAGAAAAAACGATTTGCTTTTCGGGTGATGTGTTAAAGACCTTTTCTTATATTTTAAATAGTATCTTAAGTTATTTGCTTGTTATAGTTGTATATAAACTTTAATGGTAATGAATCATACCTTAATATTTCCATAACAACATTAAATACACCGACTTGGATCAGGGTACTAATTACTAGATTCGTTGTCCTTTCTCTCATAAAAATCTTAATGTATATATGAAGATGTTATGATTAGAAAAAACGATTTGCTTTTCGGGTGATGTGTTAAAGACCTTTTCTTATATTTTAAATAGTATCTTAAGTTATTTGCTTGTTATAGTTGTATATAAAGTTTTCTCTAAAACGAAGATGGTTTCGACTGGTCTATGCACCAGCAAGAGATTGTTCTAGCTTTTTAACATCTGAAACTGTGTCCTTTCTCTGCACTAAAGCGCACATTATTACAGGCATCCCACACTGTTTTTTGTAACGAATAACAAAAATATATCGAGTTAGGGGAAGCCAGAAAGCTTTGAGCAGCTAACTTATCATTTTTATTCAAATAATATATTCACAGTGCTACTTCTGTTACGTCTGTGAAAATAGAACGAACAATATTAAAACTTCTAACACAAAAGCCAGTATACGTGGACAGTAAAACACAGGTGTAGCTCGACTACGACACCAAATTTTCTATTACAGTCAGATGTTTACAAATATCAGTAACAACTATACATTTTATGAGTATTATGGTTGACGTTATAATGTGCACTCAATCTCACTATTCATAGGCAGGTCTGACGAGAGGGGGCCAGGGGGAGCTACAGTCCCGGGAAAATATGGGATAAAAATAACGTACTCTTATTTTCATAATGTACTTAAGGAAAAATCGCAGTACTGCGGGAAATCGTTTTGCCTCAGAAAATGTAAATTCTCAACACATTTGACTTCCGCTCACCAGAAACATTCTTCATACGTCCATGAATGTACCATGAATTTATGAAGACTTAAAAAATGGGCGCGGTAGACATAATTGTCCCCGGGGTCCGACCTGCCTCTCGACGCCTCTGTTCAAAGGTAAAATAGTAGCCCAAAAGTTGGCGGTGGGTGGTGATGACTATCCGCCTTCTCTCCAGCTTTTCAGTGCTAAACTAGTGGCGGTTAGTCCAGGTATTCTTCGTAAAGGTTTGCGTAAAATTCAAAAAGCAAAAAACATAGAAAACTTATTTGATAGAAAAACACACTTTTGTGAATTTTTTCTTTTAAATTTAATACACTGATTGATCTTTTCAGCCTACAATTAGGAATCTCAATAATTGTTGGTGCTGAATAGGCCTAAGTGGACATAAGGAGAGAACCATGCCATGTTTAAGATATCTATATGATCAGTATAGTGTGAAGAATTTGTTGTACATTCGTTAAACTAGTTTCGAACATATACAGGATGGTCCGTAAGTCCCTACCCATCCATATATCTCATGTATCCTGTGTATCTGTGTACTGTCCCTCATTCTCGCTACATAATATTATGTGACGCCATGTTCTGTGAGACATTTTCAAGTGTAAATGGGCTTAAATCGGCCATATTTCTCTGAAAAAAAGAAACAAATTTATAATATATGCGTAATTGAATATAACATAATAATATATGGATGGGTACGGACTTACGGGCCACCCTGTACATAAGATTGAAAACAAGCGAAGTGCACGCAGTTCATTTATCGTTTAATTTATCGCCAACAATTCACAGACACCTACCACAGAAGAACCCTAAGCCCAATAACAACAACAAAACAGTATATATATACAGAGTGGCCCGTAAGTCCCTACCCATCCATATATTGTGTCTAAACAACGTTATAATACTAATGATGAGTTGAAGGCAGCTGTTACCGCGGCATTTAGAACAATAACCCTTGCTATGTTGAAGAAAATGTCTCACAGAACATGTCGTCGCATAATATTATGCAGCGAGAATGAGGGACAGCACACAGATACACTGAATACGTAAGATATATGGATGGGTATGGACTTACGGACCACCCTGTATTTACACTTAGGCTTATTCAATTACTTTAAAATATTAGATGACAAGCGGACCTACCTTTCCTATTTCTATCGCACTAACATACTGTGTCTCGAGTTAACATAATCACATACTGCTCTTGCAGAATTCATTTGATCTTTTTTCTTCAAAACATCATCTGCTCCTTTCGTCGAAGTCACTCAGGCTAATTCAAGTATTTTAGAAACACTCTATGATGGAATAACTTGTCATCCTTTTCTACTGTTGGTCTTATTCTAACATATTCGATGTTAGGCCTATCACTTCTACCGCAGTTATTTTCACTTTGAACATTTCCTCGGTCGTGACTTTGTTCTGCTATTGCTTGTGTCTGCCTTTTCCCGCTCATCTCATACCATGTAATATGTCTGTTACTTAATCGTCTGCTTGCTATATTCTCGATATCAATGAGTTAGAAACAACTTGCAACAATCGCCCGTTTTTAACTCTCTTATAATAAAAAACTAGACAATAATAAAATATTAATTCATAAAATAAACTAATTAATAATATCTACACTAAATAGCCTTTTATATCACAGCAATCATGATACCTCGATGTCAGTAGTATTGTTTTATTTTCTTAACTTGTATTACTTATTTAACACAAGGCTACCCGAAACATTCCTAATTTAGAGGTGATAAATCAGAGATAAAAACCCTGGAGCTACTCTTTACCAACCAAAAGTGGGATTGATCGTTACATAATAATGCCCCTATGGCTGAGAAGGTGAGCATATTCGGTGACTGGATTTAAACTCGCGACCTGTAGATTGTGTGTCGAGTGCCTCAACTACCAGACCATGACAGGCCCGTTATAAATCATAAGTCACATGTACACTTAGTTACTTTTATCATTGGTCCAGGCATGGCCTACACTTAGTTAGTTTCATCATTGGTCCAGGCATGGACTAAGGGTTAATGTGTTACACTTAGATCAGAGAGTCCAATGACGGGATTCGAACACGAGAGCTGCAGACTGCCAGTCAAGTACCCCAATCACCAGGTCATTTCAGGTCTTGTTTGTTAAAAGAGCACGGTAATCATTCTGTTATAATTTTATCTGTATGTGGTCCTAACTGTGGGAACGTTCCGTTCAACGTTTTAAGAGATAGCTTTAGTACGTTAATATTTTTTCGTTTTATAAACATTAATGAGATTCATTGGAGAAACCTATGAGTTACATGGTTGCCTGTATCGCGCCCCAATGGTGAATCCAGCGGATTTGATGGTTACCCCAACTCCACAGTGACATACCCAGAGGTTTCCTGTTTGCCTTGGCCCCCTAGGGACGCAACCCCAAAACCCCAAAGTCTTTGTTGTACGTATTTGTTTGCGTTCCAATATTTTTACGTCATTGTTAACTGCTATCCTAGTAATAAAGCCAAAGTGAACAGTGTTTGAATGAAATTTCTTTACAGATCGTAATCGAGCTCACGTTTTATCTGTATACCTGGACCTCATTTTCACTGTTTGCTGTAATTTTCAGAGTCCACTTGATATATTTGTGAATGTTTATTTTCATGTGTGTGTGTGTCTGTAGTGTTTAATACTCTGTTTAGTCCCATACCTGTGTTTGTTTTATGGTATATTATCTGTTCAAAAACTAGTATAACGTAAGTGCTCAATAAGCACAATATAACACGTGTTACAAGAAATGAATAGTGCGGAAACAAACATTGAAAATATTACGTGTACACAGTTATTCTTAGTTATTTTACTGACTCAGTCGATCTCTTAGCTGAAGGAGGGACAGTGAATGAGCTAAAAAGAGCTCATAAATATATTCATTTCAGAACAACGCAACACGTGAGAACTATTGGGCCCGGCATGACCTAGCGCGTAAGGCGTGCAACTCGTAATCCGAGGGTCGCGGGTTCGCGCCCGCGTGCCGCTAAACATGCTGGCCCTCCCAGCCGTGGGGGTGTATAATGTGACGGTCAATCCCACTATTCGTTGGTAAAAGAGTAGCCCAAGAGTTGGCGGTGGGTGGTGATGACTAGCTGTCTTCCCTCTAGTCTTACACTGCTAAATTAGGGACGGCTAGCACAGATAGCTTTGTGCGAAATTCCCAAACAAACAAACAAACGTGAGAACTATGCAAAAAGTGAACCACTATGGAGAGTGGGTGGGGGCTATGGCATCCCCCCGGCTTTCATACATTTAAATTTCTTGTACTCAAATACGTTTATTATTGTCTTCCTTTCGACATAACATTTTTCGGGTTTAACGTCACACATATGCGCTACCAAGTAAGCTATCCTATAAACCCTTCCTTTCCCGACGTGTCTTCGACGTGTCTTGTTCCTAATGCGTAACATCTTTGAACTCCCCCCTCCTCCCAATCAACACTTGGGCATGTGACTTCGTAAGCATTTAGAAAGTTCAAGACAAAATGACGTACATAATACCAAGCTCTTCGACACTACACTATACAAACATAACAGCTGTTTACTATATCCAACTAATATTAAAAATGTTTCATAATTATTCTTCATTCAATCAATTTTAAAAGTAGAATATATCTGTAAACATTTGTAATATTATTGAGATACGTTTTGAACAGTTGTAGTTGCTTGGTAACGTTAGGAATGTTTCTATTTTGAAATACCTTTCGAAATTAGGCTTAAGATGAATCATCCATTTTATTTTATGTATATCAATGCGAATTAGGCTTAAGGTGAATCAACGAACGTTCTGTCTGTTGTTAATAAGAACAGTAAATTCCTTGCACTCAGTCCTAGGCATATAACAAGATCAAAGCCTCAACAAAAGGGTATTCTTAAACCTAGAAACACTAGAGGATCGCAGGTATCAGTGGCCGACAGATTAGGAACGCTCAACATTTGCTTAATCTCTTACATGTTATAGCAGACAAAAAACTGTGTGTTTTTTATTTATCGAAAAGCCACATTGCGCTATCTGCTGAGTGCATCGAAAAACTGTAACTCGACATTTGCTTAATCTCTCACAAGTTACAGCAGAAGAGAAAAGGGTAATCATGTTGTCCAATCGCGAGTGCTTATAACAAGGCTTATGAGAGAAACAACATAGATAACCCATTGTCCCACTTACTCTCGCCTCCGTATTCTAACACTTCACTTGACTTCACTAACTGTTCCTATTTACAGACCTACTTATCCCCTCTTTCTCCTTTATTTTAACTTTCACTTGTCTGTCACTAGAGGGCCCTATTTATTACTTGTCGTCTGTTACTGTTTTTTGCTACATTTATCGTACAATTGTAAAAAATATACATGATTTATCGATATGTGAATTTAGTTAAATTGGATGTTATTCAAACAAGAACGTAACAGCAGTTCGAGCTTGTTTGAGTTTTTTTTTCAAGAAATAATAATTTTGTTGAGTAGCTATTGTAACATGATAGAAATAAACGTATTTAATAAAAGTGTTTCCCTCGACGGTTCAGCAATTTCCGAAGGCTTTGAACACTAACAATTGATTTTGGATATACAAACTATGTAACGGGTAACTTACGACAAATGAGTGTATATGTGTGTTTTCTTATAGCAAAGCCAGATCGGGCTATCTGCTGAGTCCACCGAGGGGAATCGAACCCCTGATTTTTAGCGTCGTAAATCCGTAGACTTACCGCTGTACTAGCGTGAGGTCACCACAAACGAAATGAGCAATATTTATTATTTAAAACACGATGTTTTAAAACAATAAATACAAATATTAGTATACAATTCGATAAAATTACTACTAGAAAAGTCATTTAGAACTTCGTGTTGATCAGTGACCAGAGAAACTGAGGATACACAGCACCTGGAGGGTCTGTTATAGCTCAATGTTGGCTGGTGACCCAAGAAACTGAGACACAGGGACTGAAGGGTAAGTTAGAATTCAGTTTCGGCTGGTGAGTCAGAAAACTGAGGAGGTACAACACTTATAGGGTCATTAATTAAAACTCATTGTCCGCAAATGACCTAAGAAACTATGAACGCATAGTCATCAGAGGGTTTCTGGGAACCACATTTTATTGAAAACGTTTATGAAAAATTCTGCTAAAGTCGCTATTACCAAGATAATACTAACAGTTGTTGTGGTATTTTGTCCAAATGCTTAAAATTAAACAACTTTCAACTGCGTAATCTTTTGAAGCCTGAAATTTTAACTTTAACACTTGTGTCTCACTCCGTGGACCTTACTTAAACTAGTTAGTGCTACTTTGCACAGTTAATAACACAGTGTTAAAAAGTAGCAAAACATGCATTGAATGTTGTTTTATTCCTCCGTGGCACACCATGGCTAAGTGGTTAAGGCATTCGATTCGTAATCCGAGGGTTGCGAGTCCACATGCTCCACTTTAAGCCGTGTGGGCGTTTTAATGTGGCAGTCAATCCCACTATTCGTTGGTAAAAGAGTAGACCAAGAGTTGGCGGTGGGTGGTGATGACTAGCTGCCTTCCCTCTAGTCTTACACTGCTAAATTAGGTACGGCTAGCACAGATAGCCCTCGAGTAGCTTTGTGCGAAATTTCCAAACAAACAAAAATTTGAAAAATGTCTTACTAATCCAGTACTTTTAAATTCTAACTTTAAATATTTATGATAGTAAATGAATAAAAAAGACGAAAAACTGGGCATTATTTGCTTATTTATTTTCAAACTGTCGCTTAGGGTGTGTGTTTTTTTCTGAGTAGTGTTGTTTAGCGCGACGCGGCGCGAACCCGCGATGGATTACGAGTCGCGTTATTTTACGCGCGAGGCCATGCCGGGCCCAGTAGTGTTAGAATTTATCCATTAAATACATATTTACCTGACAAAAAAGGTTTTATTTAACCTTTCACTACTATCTTTTAAATATTTTCAAACATTTAACACTTTTACCACTTTATTTACATAAAATCAACTCACAATATAATATATAAAATGAAACACTCACCCAACTCTTCCATTACTCAATACAGTTACTGAGGAATCAAAACTGAAAAATCAGTATTTTAAATACAATTTTTAAGAGATGATTTCAGGTGTCTCTCGTGTTTTATATCATATGCTTCACTAATAACTACTTTGTATGAGGTAAATGGTATTGTTAAGCCTACACGGTGGTTGCTCACTATTTTAGTATCTTTCTGTGTGGGCAGAGCGTCCTTGGTTTGTCGGTCTTAAGAACCGGAGATCAAGAGCCGCCAGCGCAGGTATTCGGTTTGTCAAACTAACCCACTTTCGTCACGAGTCTGACTTGCTTTTGAACATGATAAATATCACTGGTTTCGCTGTGTTACTTAAAAATACTGTTGATCTCCGTATGAAAATAAATTCTGCAACACTGCTCTTTATTAATGAAATTATACGGACAGTAAAATAGAAAAGACGTTTGTGCACGAAGTATTTGCATAAAATATATCATGTTTACTTTAATAATTGACAGAATATAGTATGTGGCGCTATCTATCGGCTAAACTAAACATAAAATTAATTGATTTTTTCTTTCTTTCTCGAAATGATATGACGAGTTTGAAATGAAAAAAAAAAAAATTGTGGCAAGAATGACTGGGTTAGAATGGAAATCAGTTAAAAGTTAGTGTTACAACAATGTTTACTGACTTTCATAATTACTTGTTTTATGAAGGTTTTCTTTGTGGTAAGTTTACGGATTTACAACCCTAAACTCTAGGGCTCAGTTACCTGCGAGCAAATGACCCAAAACGTCTTTGTAAAAAAAAAAAAAAAAGAAGAAAAATTGTTAGTAAATACAAAGTTGCGCATTGAAATATCTATTCTGTACCCATAACAGGGACTGAACACCGAAGTATTAGCGTTTTAAGTCGTAGATCTATTTGCTGAGCTGTGATCGTTTTAAAATTTCTCCTTACTGAAAACTCATCAATTTGTCTAAACTGTTGAATGTTTGTTTATGAAATTCCGCGCAAAGCTAATCGGGGAATATCTGCACTAACTATAACATAATAACTTCTCTACGGCTAAGAGAGCGAGCATGCTTCGCGACGAGATTTGAACTCAAGACGCGCAGATTGTGAGTTGAGTATCCTGACCATCAGAGCATGAAAAACCCGTTCTAAATCATAAATCACATGTATATTTAATTACTTTCATCATGGCACCGGACGTGGTAGGGATTAACGTGTTAGGCTTAGATCGTAGAGTCCGAGATTTGAACACTTTCTGAAACTTTCAGCAATGGACGTGTTAAAAAATATAATTCAGTTTGAAAATTCAACTTTTTTCTTTAACATCAAACAATGAACTATATGCATAGTACATTAGTGAGTAAAATATTGTATGGTATCCTATTACACCATAATACCATTAATACCTCACGAGGTTTAGCCAAACGTAGAAAATATAGGTCAGTCCAAGTCTATATGATAAACTGGCAATACAAAATAACACTCATAATTAAAAAAATATGTAATAAGAAATGAAAAATAATAAAAATAAATATATTACACAATTTAATCAATACTCTTAACCAGAGGCGTATATTTTTTACACCTGATGGGGGGGATGATTTTTGCAACCACTTATGTGGACTGTTCAATTTGCAAATTGGTAATCTCTGATTACATGAACCTGAAAGCTGTAAACATGCAGTCACAGAGTAATCTTGTTGCCTCGATACTTGCATGTATACTTAAGCCTACTGACTGATACTTACGAACTATCGCTTAGATCGAAAAGCTTAGAAGCACGCCTATATTAAAGATGTACATTTCGGCTACTGAAAAAGCCTACATCTAGGCCTAATTATGTAATTCGATTGGTAAGAACACGAGAATCACAAGAACATATATACAATTTGTAGGCCTGTGATGCAATAAAACAATTCAACAGACCAAACTGTAGGGGAGATGATTGTATGCACCATACCTCCCACCTAAAATAAAGGGGGGTGTATCCCCCATATCCCCCATGATCTACGCCCCTGCTCTTTACGAAGCTTTTAACTGAAGAGAGAAGAAACAACTTAAACTCCACTTTAAACTAAATCTGAACTGTCAGTTTTAGGAGTGAGGCTAGAATGGGATAGCTATAGGTTTGTAGATTTATAACGCTAAAAAACTACGAAGCTCGTAGTGGGCACATTGTGTATCTTCGTGCTTAACAACAAACAAATCAGATTTGAGTCTTGCAAGATTTTTATTAACGTTTTTCAATTTTTGATGATGTCCAGTTTAACCAACATCAAATTTGGTTATATGTGAAATGTCGTGAAGGAGTTAAGCTCGAATAGATCTTAATATAATCAGTGATGTCGAGGAAACCCACTTGTAGAGAAATATATATATGTAAAAACGGCTCGTTTGGGTTGAGAAAATATTTTACGTAGAAAAGCGAACAACGTTTCGACCTTCTTCGGTCATCTTTGTGAACCTGACGATGACCGAAGGTCGAAACGTTGTTCGCTTTTCTACGTAAAATATTTTCTCAACCCAAACGAGACGTTTTTGCACATATATAGATCTTAATATAATTTATTTAGCTTCTTTGTTACTGCTGAAAAGAAGTAAGATATAATTGGTCTTTATGTAGAGCGACGGTCTTTGAAAAGCTCTATAGTTGCGTGAAGGAAGCGGAGGTAAATTGTATAAGTGTTTTAAGTGTAATTTGAAAGGTCATATTGCTGGAATCTATAACAAATTCTGTACGGAATAAGAACTCTTCTAAGAAGGAACTGGTATTACTGTGTGAAATATGGCCATTGCAGCGCAAACTGTAAGGAATAAACAGCTAATATAAAGCCAAGGAAACAATAACCTGAGACTGTGCCTTTGGGTCTAACCACATAGAAAGAAACAATAAAGAGTTAATCTTACCTCAAGAAGACAGGAACTAATTAGATTTATAAGACAAAGTTTGGCTGGGTATATTTCATCTACTCCAAATAAGAAAAGAAAGTTCATCGTTTGAGAAAAAATCATTAATGAGCTCATTGACACTGACTCTACAGCTGCAATTATTCGATTTGATTTGTTAACGAAAAATGGGTAATTTCCTCCAAAAATAATGAAAGAAGAGGAACTGGTGCAAATAGTGGGTGGATATAAGGTTCCAGCAAAAGGAGAGTTGGAAGTTACCTGTACTCTAGAAAACGTCTTTGTACCTAGTGATCTGTGGGTAACTGACATTGAGGAAGAGTGCATACCGGGAACTGATTTCATGTGAAGATAGATATAAGTGTGAGCTTGGGTTAGTTTAAAATATCTTTACAGTATTTAACCAAGAAATCCCTATGGCAACTACTACACTAGAGACTGTTTTTCAAATGATAAGACAGAATAGTAACTGTACTACCAAAAGATGAAATATTCATACCAAGAATGTATCTCAGAACGGCTGGTATGGGTATTATCACTTTTATTGATAAGCGGAGAACAACGTTTTCAGGTTAACCTGAAGATGACCTAGAAATGTCGAAACGTTGTTCTCTGCTTATCAGTAAGTGTTAATACCCATACCAGCCATTCTGAGATACATTTTTATTTCGAGTGGGTTTCTCGTTATCAACAAGGTTGAATTTATTTTTAATAATAATAGTTAATCATATTTCAAAATATTCTGTAGTTTAACTTGAAGTCTTGAAACTATCTTTTAATTTGTTTTTTAAGTCTTCAAAAAAAAAGTAATGTTTTCTGACAGAGCAATAAGTTACGACGTCTGGTACACGTTCGGCGAAATCTGGGTACGTGACTATGTTCGTGTTCGGTGTGGTAATAGGATTGTGTCACGTTTTTATAGCAGACTTTGGTTGGGTGTTGGACAGCATAAATTGATATTCGAAAAGGAAGTTAATTTATCTTAATATAGTTTGGCTGCAGGAAGCTACTAGCGTCGTATTAAGTGAAGTTAACTGAACTAGTAGGTGACTTTATGTAAGATATAAACGGCTTGGTTTGTGATACTATCGTATTCATAGTAAAAACTGTATGCTGCAATGTGTCGGGTATCGTTGTTGAACACTTCTGACGTTAGAAGGAGGCCTAGCAGTAGTATTGCTATAAGTGATGCTGTTGTTACCCATCAGAATAATGCTTATATTACAACTAATTCAAGTTGTAACAAGAACAAAAATCAACAAGATGGAGAATTTCATTCTAAACTTGAAGTATTAATAACACTAACAGTATCAGGTAAAGGTGTTTTTTTTTTTTATTAGTTGAAATATGATAATTTAATCATAATTTATAAAAGTAAAAATCGTTAAGGCTGCTTCTAAACAGTACAGCTAATGCTGATATTAGTACTATTAGTAATAGTACTATGCAGTTACACTAACTTGCAGTGCATTATGGTTTTGTATATTATACTAACTTGTAGTTAATAAAGTATCTTTCATTGTAAATTTAAAAATTGTTACATCGCATTTATAGCATACTGTGATGTAGAATTGACATTTTAAACTATTACTATATTTATAATGGGGAGTTAATAAGTTAAGATTACTACAGAACAGTGTAGGAATACAGTTAATGATAGAGTGATTGTCGGTTATATTTTTATCGTGTAGAGTTCGTTTTTGCTTTTAATTTTATGTTAAACTGTATCTTTTAGTATAAAGATCTTAGCAAGCCACTTAATTGGCTCAATAATCAAAATGAACTCCTGTAATGTGTACAACTAATAGCATACCTATTTATATATATTGTTCTTAAGTTATAAACATTAGAATGCATTGATTTTACCAGTTGGATACAATCACTGCATTTAAACTTGGTTTTGTAACTTTTTATTTGTTCCTGGGAAGAGTCATGAATTTTGTGAAATATTAAACCTTTTTCATACAGATTGTTGTGGACAACTAGACTGTTTTGTTCCAAAGGTACTTAGAACTTCATCTTACGAGAATCTATACAAGTTAAACAAAGAAGTAGACATGTAAGTGACAGTTATATTTGTTTAGAAAGATGCAGAAAGTTAAGCTTATGTTCTAAATACTATACTTAAATTAGTAGCTACAACACTTGTTTAAGATTTGGTAATAAATTCTTAAAATATTTAGATTTGTGCTTCTAGTTCTGTACAGAATGGTACTTTATTTCTGATTCGAGAGATGTCTAAGTCATGTTTATGTACAGATTGTTAGAAGTTTTGAAATATAACCTTTTTTATTTGGTTGATTTTATTGTCCATACTGAAGTGCATAATTTGAACATGTTCTAGTCTTAGATAGATTTGTAAGACTTGTCAACATTGCTGTAATTTATTAACGTTTAAGGTAAGACATGAAATGTGTATGTTAACTGACGTACCATAAACGTTAACCTTTGAATGAACTAAATAATAATCAAAACTATTGTTTGAATAAAACTAAAAATATATTTAAAACATTTGTACATTTTCCATCATTGTAAAGTGGAGACTTGTGAGAAAGATTTTATTAAGAAGTTAATATATTTTAGTTTACCGACATATATTTTTTATGGTGATGCCTCTTACTATGTAGGTCAACTCTTGAAACAATACCTAGTAAGTTCACTGATGGGTAGAAAAACCAAAAAAAAATTTATGAATATCTTTCAGTCATCTTTTCTAAGTGATATTACTGGTGTGTCTACTTTTATTTTTTGTGTATGCTACAGATTGTGTTATTTTGGGTATTTTTCAGGAACCAACAGCAGATAATGCTGAATAACATGAAAGAATGGAGTTACAAGTTTAACTGTCAAGAATGGGATGACATAATGGAGTGTTTGAAAAATCTTGTAAGTGTTAACTTAATTCTGTTGTACTTTGTAAAAAGTGTTGTTGATTTTACTGTCTATATTGTTAAGTTATACTGTAACTGACATCTGAGTGTTATTACATTGTTTGTGTTCTTACTGACTTTTTATTGTTATTATGTTATACTTTTCTAGTCAATGTACAAATTCTGTGATTACTAGAAACTTGTGTTTATTTAAGTAGTATACAGTGTAAATGAAAAATATGTTGAACAATGCTAACTTTGTAAGACACGGGCATCTGCAGGGGGTGACTTGACCCTCTTGGAAAAATGCTGCAGATTCTCTTGTTATAAGCCCGGCATGGATATCATCCCCTCTGGGGAAGTGCTGTTATTGATGGGAGGGATTGCTCTGTAGAGCATATGCTCTCTGATCACAATCTTTATCTTTTCAATACTGGTTGTTCCACTTATTTTCATGCACCTAGTTAGTCCTTTACTGCTATCACTATCTTGGTTTGCTCCCCTTCATTATTCTCTCATTTTTCATGGAGGGTTGACAATAATCCACTAGGCAGTGATCATTTTCCTATACTTTTAAGAGAGACTGATTGTGGTCGATGCCACCCTACCCGCGTGCCCCGGTGGAAGCTGGATCAGGCAGACTGGTCCACTTTCACTGCTCTCGCAGAACTTGATCCTGCCATCGTGAATCAGCCATCAATAGACGACTGTGCGGCAGCGGTAACTGGCTGTATTACACATGCAGCTGCTCAGTGTATTCCTAAAACCTCGACACGTTTTCCACGATATCCTCGTCCGTGGTGGAATCCTGTTTGCCACTTAGCACGGAAGGCTCAAAAAAGCAGGCCTGGGATACTTTTGTAGATATCCCACACTTTCAAACCGGGTTGCTTTCCAATGGGCCCGTGCACATGCTAGGTGGGTAAGATGTCAAAGCCAGAAGGAATCTTGGATTAAGTTCACAACCAGCATATCTTCTACCACCAGTTCCAAGATCATATGGGACAGGATTCGAAAGGTCAGTAGGCACTACAATTCTGCCCCCCTCTCGATCTTACTCTCTGTTGGTTCAGGAGGTGGCTGATGTTTGGCGCATCGCTGATACTCTAGGTGAAAGCTTTTGCCGGATATCTAGCACTCCTGCTTGTTCCTCCACCTTCTTGGCCATCAAGACTCAGGCAGAGTGTTCACCTCTTTCCTTTCGAACTGACTGTCTCTTTGACAATAATTGTCTCTTTACACTGGTGGAACTGAAAATGGTCCTTCATCGGTCTGGCAGTACATCTGTTGGACATGATGATGTACACTATGACATGCTGAGTTATCTCTCTCCTTCTTCTCTTGATGACCTTCTAATTGTTTTTTAACCAGATCTGGCAGGAGAATGTTTTTTTCCTAATGCCTGGTGCCAGGCTATTATCTTACCTTCCTCTAACCCTGGAAAAGATCCCAAGATTCCTTCAAACAACTGTCCAATTGCTTTGAGCTGTCTCTGTAAGACCTTAGAGAGGATGGTTAATGCTCGTCTTGTTTGGTTCCTCAGATCAAACAACCTCCTCTCGCCCACCCATTGTGGGTTCCGACGACAGCACTCAACCAAGGACCACCTGATTCAACTTGAAACATCTATCAGAGAAGCCTTTCTCAAATGCCAACATCTTATATCAATATTCTTTGACATTGAGAAGGCTTATGACACAACATGGAGGTATGGCATTTTGCGAGACCTCCATACATATGGGTTACTTGGCCATTTATCCATGTTTTTTAAAAATTTTTTAATGGACAGGAGATTCCAAGTTTGTGTGGATTTGACACTTTCCTGTTCTTTTGTATAGGAACTTGGAGTCCCTCAGGGCTGTGTTTTGAGTGTCACACTTTTCAGTATAAAGATAAATGCCATCACTGAACAACTCCCTCTCACTATTGCGAATGGGCTGTATGTCGATGACTTTCACATCTCATGTCAGACGTCGAACATCAGATATATTGAGCGGCAACTACAAACTGCTCTCAACCATATACTGCCGTGGACCACGGCGAATGGCTTTAATCTCTCTCTCTCTCTCTCTAATACCATTTGCATGCACTTTTGCTGCCAACAGGGTATTCACCCTGATCCTGAACTCTGTATCGGTGAAGTTTCACTGCCAGTGGTCCCTGAGACCAAGTTCTTGGGGCTTATCTTTGACAGAAAGATGACCTTTATACCACACTTAAAGCAGCTTCAGGTCAAAGGCACAAGAGCACTGAACATTCTCCATGTCCTCTCTACTACCAGTTGGGGAGCAGATCAATGTTCTATGTTAAAGGTATATCGTGCTGTTATTCGATCAAAACTTGACTATGGATCAATGGTCTATGGCTCTGCTAGACCCCATTCATCACCAAGGACTTCGACTTTGCACTGGGGCTTTCTGCACCTCTCCAGTTCAAAGTTTGTACGTTGAATCTCATGAACCTTCTCTGCACCTTCGCCGTTTGCAACTATCTTTACTATACTCTTCAAAAAAGAAACGCAAAAGGGATATTTTTTTTATTTTAAAGAGAAATATATGTAATAACGTTACAAGCTCAAAGTATGTGATGTTACACATGTTAAGGCACTGATTGTCAGACCAAAATGACAATAAAAGTTATGCACTTTGAAAACGGAGGAAAACAACGGATTTTTTGCCAAAATGCATTCGTGTTCAATAAATTTGTTTGAGAGATCTGCAAGTGCAACATGTGCAAAATCCCGATAAAAGTGATGGGTTCTCGGTTTCCATAGCTCAGTGTTAAGCCACTGACACGCAATACAGTTACGCCAAGACTGACTGAAGCACAACGCAAAAACGCCATTGGTCGCTTGGAAGCAGGCGAACCTCGATCAGATGTTGCCAGAGCTGTGTATGTTCACCCAAGCACCATTGCAAGGCTATGGAATTGTCACCAACAACATGGATCAACTCGTGACCGTCCACGATCTGGCAGACCTCGTGTGACCACGCCCGCACAAGATCGCTATATCCGGTTACGTCACCTTCGGGATAGGACCATCACTGCGACGTCTACTGCCTCAACCATACCAGGGCTGCGTAGGATTTCCGATCAGACCATACGCAACCGTCTACGAGATTCTTAGGCCCCATGTGCAACCCATCATGGTGAACGTCAACGACGTTTTTCAACATGACAACGCCCGTCCTCACACCGCCCGACTCACCACTGTCTTCTTGAGACACCACAACATCAACGTTCTTCCCTGGCTCTCCAGATCACCAGATTTAAACCCCATCGAACAACTTTGGGGACGAGTTTGACCGATGTCTGCGATGGCGACAACCTCAGCTTGCAGCAGCTTTGCAGGCTGAGTGGACAGCCATTCCACAGGATGTGATTTGTCATCTCATCGCTTCCACGGGAAGGAGATGCCAATCAGTTATTGATGCTCACGGGGGGCATACTCGTTATTGACGTTGAGTGACGTTAAACTTCAACTTGTGAGCGTGGACTATGCCTTTGCAGACTTTGGATGTTCAGCAGTGAATGTGCAAAGTTTCACACATGTCATACAGAACTACTCGGAATAAACTTGCTAACAATTTGTCTCAAATTTTGCCTTTTGCGTTTCCTTTTTTGAAGAGTATATATTATTCGAAACTTCGTTCCTTACCAAAGCATCAAACCTGGGGATGTTTTCCTTCCTCAGTGGGCCGTACTTTTTCAGAACAGATGATCTGCCATTGCTCTGTTTGGCCTTCGCATCCAGGCGCAATTGAATGAATTGAGTTCTTGGATGACATTGCAGTTTCCACAGGTCAGCCCATCCCATCATGGCTTATTACAGCCCCCAAATGTGACCTTTCTTTCAGTCATCTGAAAAAAGGCAGATACTCCAGATTGGAAGTACCGTCATTTATTTAATGAACATCTTTCAAACAATCATTCCATTCCCATTTATACAGATGGTTCCAAATCAGGTAATTCAGTGTGCTCTGCTATGGTTTGCTGCGGTTCGGTGGTTGCGTGCAGAATCCCCTCTACAGCTTCTGTGTTCACTGCTGAACTGTATGCCATATCTCTTGCCCTGGATCATATAGAAGCTGAGCAGTACTCCAACTACACTATTTCTACTGACTTGCTTAGTTCTCTACTGGCCCTGGAATATGCTTCATGTTGGCTCACATCCTATTCTCGCTGATATTCGAAACCGACTGGCCCATTTCTCATTAGCAGCTACTTCAGTCCAGTTTTTCTGGATACCAGGCCATGTTGGTATTTGCAGGAACGAGCTTGCAGACACGGCAGCTAAATCTATCTGCTCTGGTACTATCACTGCTCTGCCTATTCCGTACATGGACTATGGTCTTGTATTCAAGGCTCGGCTCCGTGCCAGCTGGCAGTCCACTTGGAGTGAGCAACACGACAACAAGCTTTTTCAAATAAAACCCTATACTGGGCTTTGGCCGTCTAGCTTCCATGAGGATCAGAAGGAGGAAGTTGTTCTAACTAGACTACACATTGGTCACAGTTTTTTAACTCATCGTTTTCTTTTATCTGGAACTGTTGCACCAGTGTGTAGTTTATGTAACACTCAAATCACTGTAAGCCACATTTTACTTTCTTGCCATCGTTACGATTCTCAAGGACAGCATCATTTTAAACATTTTTTTTCCCATGGTTTATCTGTAACATTGGACTGTGTTATTGATGATGGTGACACTGTCCACCTTGACAAAGTTTTTAGTTTTTTAATGGCCATTAATCTTTTTAATCTCATTAAAGTGTTTGATATTTATTCATTACATCTTTTTAATTGTGGTTCCTTTTTGAGAGTTTCATTCTCTCTAGTTCAATTTGACATTGAAAAATGGCCAGAACATTAAATAACTCGACACCAGGACTGGAAAGGCCAACTTCAGGTGACTAACGCTGTTGTTTGAACTATCCGTTTGAACTACTCGTTAGTCATCCTGGCGAGTTGTTATTGCACTTTTGCTGCATGTCATTTTACACTTTTATTACTTTACCTTTTAGTACTGGCCATAATGACACATAACCTGGAATCAGGACTGGAAAGACCAACTTCAGGTGACTGACGGTGGTTCTTGTACTTACCTGTTAGTCTTCCTGGCGGGTTATGATCGTTACCATTCTGCTACAGGAAGTCCTTTCAAACTTTGTACACTGGATGTCAACATTGGTTTTACGCCATTTTTTGTTTTAATTGCTGTTTTGTTTTTACCTTCATTTACTTTTACAAATTTTACTCCATTTACTCTACTTGTACCTTTTACTGGACATTTGGCTACTCATTATTACAATTTTGCTATATGTCTTTTAAAACTTCCATTTTACATTTTGATAATGGCTGTTATGACACACAACCCAGAACCAGGACTGGAAAGACCAACTTCAGGTGACTGACGGTGGTTTTTGTACTTACCTGTTAGTCTTCCTGGCGGGTTATGATCATTACCATTCTGCTACAGGAAGTCCTTTACAACTTCTCTTACTCTGCTTTCTCTCTTAACATTGTAGACTAGGTGTCAACAGTGGTTTTATACTTTTTCTGTTTTTCAATGCTGTTTTGTTTTACCTTCATTTCCTTTTATGTATTTTACTACATTTACTTTATTTTTACCTTTTTACCAGATGTTTGGTGCAGATAGCCTAGCTGCTTTGTGTCATAAGACACTAAATCAATCAATCAATCTCTTGTTATAATAAGTACAGTGGAACCCCTCTAAAGCAGCTGCCTTCGGGACTGAGACAAACTGGCCAAATCAAGTGATTATCAGCACTAAAGGAACAGCATGCTTTTTGAAGGGGTGAAAGCTTGTAATTGTTGTTAATAACATGATGAAATCCCTAACATTTCTAATAATAAACATAAACTCTTCCTGTAGATACAGAAGATGCTGACTGTAGCTCCCCAGCAGATGTTAACAGTATCAGAAGCCCCAAGCCAAGAGTTATTGAAGAGTATTGTAAGTTGAACCATACTTTAAAATCCACAGGTTGGGTTTATGTAATGTTTTAATGTGGCTAACTGCTACATGTGAACTTAGAACATGGTTTAGAAAGTTAATCTAGTGTGGACTTGTTAAAACATGATATTCAAAACTGATTTTATCTTTTAGTTCATAAGTTTCACTTTTACAAAATCTCTAAGTGGGAAACCCATTGATTTTTGTTGCCCTCCTAATTTATTTGAAAATAACTCTGAAGAGGCTATCAATCTAGTGTCAAACGATGTGTGTAAATTAGATCAGTCTGAACAAAAACAGAATTGCTACAGTAACTATAGTGTAGGTGCATTGCTGTCATATGTTTGGGTTTCCTACAGTGGTGTTGAACATATCTTACAAACAACATGCAGAGATGACCTAAACTTATTCATCAAAAGTGTTAAATTATGTATCTGAAGTGATTTGTCAGTCATTTTAATTGTGATGACTGTGTAAGTTAAATATTAATTTTAATTGTGATGACTGTGTAAGTTAAATATTAATTTTAATTGTGATGACTTTGTAAGTTAAATATTAATTTGATTGGTAATAATAAGTATTAATGTTATTTTTTATTAAATTTGTGATAGACATTATCATGCACAAATAAACTGGAGGGAAAAGGATGTGTGTGTATGATATAAAAACAAACATAAAGAAATGAAAATTAGAGAAATTTTACTTAAAATTTCTAATAAATATTTGTACACCTAGCCACATAAAAAGGCTTGTTTAGAGCATGATAGTTACAATAGACGTAATAATGGGTGGTGGTTTGGAGGTATACTAGTATAATTTGTCTAGTGTATTATGAATTAGTGCATTTCCACCATACTGTGAGGGCTGGAATGCTACCTTCAAGAGGTTGGTTTTCAACTTGTTTACCCCCAAATTATAGTACCTTGTTTTCTTATTCTTTACTTTAGAGAACAGTCACCTTCCCACAACTGTCTTCAGACAGTAAAGGGTAAGATATATAGATGTGGGCTTGAGCACCCACATCTCAATCTCTATATCTATTACTACTCTTTAATTTATTATGTGCGACTGGAGGTTAAAACTGATAGACGGTATATCCCCACCACACTGTGTCCTACTTCTTCAGTCACCTCCTAAACCTGGGGTACATTTATATAATCCCACATTTATAGGTTTTACCCTGGGGTCTTTTCAGTCAGTTAGGGTAGCATTTTTTGTTTCGGATTATTTTTAAGTTATACTGATGTATAGCGCGTGCGCCTACACACACACACACACACACACACACACACACACACACAAAGCAGCACTTATGTTTGAGTGACTTTTGTTATTGTTGATTTAAGAATGAAAACCATTGATGTAACAAAACCATGTTATATTTTAGACTCCAAGAAGAACATTCAATGCTAAGAAGACTTTCCAGGTAAACTTTAGATATTTTAATATGAAAGAAATATTTATAATAGAAAAGAGTTTGCTTTCTAACAAGTAAAACAAAGTACCCTAGAGAGATTGGAGTTTTTTTTATACATGTATTTGTAACTTTTTATTTCCATTGTAAAATGAAAACATAATTTAGATAATGTAATTTTTTTATTCTATGTTATTGTGAGGTGATATTTTGCTTAATTTTTTTTAAGCTTGGGATTCTGTGTGTAAGAGCTGTAGTTTATTTTAAGAACTTGAAGAAATCTACATTGAACTCCTTGACTGTAGAACTACTACGTAGTGACCCCTATAAGATTAAACAACTGAGACAGGTAAGCATTGTACTATTTCTTACAATGTACCATATCTTGTAGATGAGGTACAAATAATTGTTAATGTTCCCTCCTTATAAAATGTATAGTAAAATGTACTTTATCTGTTTTCTGTTCTGCACCATATGGTTTGCATCTATTACAAAAACATCTTCAATTTTAACGTGTAGCAAACGATCACAATCTAATTTTACTATTCTGTAAGTATTTAATATTTAGGTTTGTATCAGGGTGTCATTAATATTTTTGTTGTCAGATGATTGATGGCTGTGCTTACCAAGTTTACAGTCACTGGCTGAAGAAAGACAAAACTCAAAGTCAAGTTTCTCTGTTTGAAACTCGTCCAAAGAAGAGCCTACAATAGATGTAGCTAACCTTGTATTGAGCAATTCTGTTGGTGGGTGTTGTAATAGATCTGTTTTATTTAGATATTTTTATATTGTATTCTGAAAGAACAAAATGTTCACAAGGTAACTTGTATCTTTGTGATGGTGGATTTGTAATCAATTTACATGTTTGATATTATTATTTTTGACGTGGGTTGAAACTTGGCACTTTTATACATGTGTATACAATTTTTATAATAGTTTCCTATAGCTTAAAAGTATTTTTTTGATATTAAACTGTACTAATGTTACACAGTGATAAATGTATTTGTAAGAGTATTAACATTTAAATCTCCGAGAAGCTAAGGGACTACATTCAACAAACTGTTTTTCAGTTTCTATATAAATATTTGTTGTACATTTTACATTAACCTTGTGTTTAGTTTCATGTCTGGTTTGAAAATCGTTAGTACCGTGGGGTTGCTGGATGTCCCAAGTGATTGTTGTTTTTTTTAATTGTTCATATATCTACATGTACTTCCAATCTCTAGTAAAAAACTGCACAAGATATTCAGCTTTTATCAAACACTGGTAGTGTCAATAGAAGACTATTAAAAAGATCTCCTAAACTCCTCCATTTATTTGATGACACTATGATTACATGATTATAAAGAAAAGGATTTTTTTGACCAAAACATCATAAACAACGTATAGCCATTTCTCTGAATCTTCACCCAAATCACTATTTTGACACTGTACAAACACCTTGCTGTTATCACCACAAGTAGTGCAAACTTTTGTGATCCTGTCACCATTTATAGAACTATCACTTCACACTCAATGGTATTGAAAGTTGTTTCTCCAGGTTCATGGTCTGTAATCTTCTATGAGCTTAATAAATATTGTGTGTGAATAAGCAATGTTTTGAGAGTAAAGTATATTTGAATTTATACTTCAAATATTTGGAAGTGAAAACAAAACTGTTTGGAGTCAATAATGATTACTTCATGATGTGTTGTCATCTGGTTTACTGTGTTAGTGCCTCCTATTGTTCTGTTGTAAATGTAATAATGTTTAGTTTCTTCTAATCTCCATAATCTGGGTCAGTTCATGGTGCTTGCTACTGCAGAGAATATCATTTGTTTTTTTTTTACCTTTCTGGTTGGAAGTAATTCTGAAAATGTATGAAACCAGTGTTATATTTTCTGCAAACTAAACATGAGGTTAGTCTTTGACCAAAATGCTTCAGAAGTTTTTTTTTTGTCCCTTCTCAGTGTTCCCACAACAGCCAAATTATGATCATTCATCAACCTGTGTATTAGGCTATAATCGGTGTACCAGTTGTCAGATGTGACATTTCTACCCGATCCTGAGATAGTGGAAGTCAGCCTTGGGATGATCTTGCTGCATACCTGTACAAACCTCCATTTTGTACACAAGTCTTAGTATCAGTAATTGATTTTATCTTTATGGCATATTTGGTATGTATTGTCTAAAAGTGCTACAAGCACTTCAACAACAGTAACAAACTCTCAGGGAGAACAGTTCTTCAAATGATTACAAACAAAGATTTCTGATAGGGGCCAGTTTATCAACTAATTTGTATTCAGGATGTGTTACTTTGTTTCCACATGTGATGGAAACTAAAAGAACAACAAAAACATGCTATGACACAGTTGCTCTAAAAACCTCTATACTAGTGCCATGCATGTTTCATCAAGATTCAACCTGTTGCAGTGATAAATACCTGCCAAATGCCACTACCTTAAGAAATGCTCTCATTTCTGCACAGTTTGTGTCTCTTGCCTTTCACTTTTGACATAGTATTTAGCACTAATAATAAATCCATTATTTCTGGTGTGACCAAAATTCAACAGTGGCTTCTGTATTTATGGCTGGACCTTTTTGGCACTTGAAAAGAATAGTCATCTACACTGAAATACTTCTCCCATCAAGTGACCTTGTCCTTACTTACCCATCTTTCACATTTGGCTCACCTTGGGGTGGGCTCTTCATCAGAATCACATTACTCCTTACTGGATGTACACTCCAGTCTGCATCTAAGATATGATTCATCCTCATTATCACTGGAAATGTCACACCTGTCCAATATCCACCTAATCCTAGTTTATTTTTGGTTGTAGTTGTCCTTTCCCAATCTGAAAATGAAGGGTGTTAGCTATATGCCTATTGGCTAACAGAGCTTTATTACAGCAAATATCTTGCATAACCTATAAAGAGATGCAACACAAACATACTTTTGGTTAGTATCCTGGGATATATGAACACCCCAACAAAACAAACAAAATCCACGTTGTTGCCATGCTAGCTGGAGAGTATTGGTGCCAACTTTTGGCACAGTTCAAGAAGTTACTAAAAACAGGAACTGTGTCTATGTTGCCATCTCTTGGGATGTGGAAACACTCCATTGAACTATTGCAGGGTTAAACTAGAAATATTCTAAATAGTTGTTAGGAATCTGAAATTTTTGTGCAATATTTTTTCCTCCTTGTAAAATATAGTACTGCTCTGTGATGTGATAGATATGCTGAAGCTGAGTTTTGTTCTTATTTATGAAAAATGCACAAATCTATTAACAGTTGTTTTCTAATTATATGTCCTCCTGCTATGACTGCTTTAGTGTATAAAATTAACTTTAAAGTGTTATTACAGACTTTCAGAGTACAGCAAGTGTTAGTGATGAGGAATGTCTCGTTACTGAACATGAGAATGCTTTAAGAAGTTTTTTTAGATGAGACGTGTAACTTGAGTAACCTTGTCAATTATTATTCATATCTGTTTAAGGTCTTTTAAGCCATGTTAAATATATATAAGCTGCTGGTTTATTCTCATTTAGTTGGCTTTATGAAAGGATTACAAAGAAAACTTGTACTCCTAAATGTTATTTACTTGGTCATTACTGTGATGTAATAGTTTTATAATTAAATGTTTAAAAACAAACTGTCTGTATAGTGTATTACTATTAAATATACACGAGTTATCTGTCAACACAAGTTTATGTTGTCTGTTTTCTCAAACAGGTACAGATTCAGTCCAACACTTATATTTCATACCATAATTTACTAGCACTCACGTGCTTACGCTTTACAATTATTACTCGCCAAACGTTGTTAGCGAAATAAGCTAAACCAACAACATGGAATAAAGAACAGACACTCCATTTAAAAACATGTTACAATACAAACTTCTAAATCGAGTTTGTTTGTGAACCTAACTCTTGTAATCTCATGCACAAAATCAGATTGAAGTGGAGGATACGAACAAGTGTAAAACTGCCTCAATGTTTTTATACAAAACTATTCATTCACTTCTATCTACTTGTTAATGTCCTGCAAAACAACTTTATACACAATGACCAAGTTCAAAGGAAACTTGTGGTAAAGAAAGTTACCATAAATATATATCACATTGTAAAATGAGTGAACACTTAAAACCTTGTAATATACATTATGTAAAAAAAGCCGGTGTTAACTGATAATCAGGGTTCAATATGTTTTGCTTGCTGAATCTCCTAACAACATCTTCATTTAAGACTCAGCACATAGTTTCTCATGAAGTTATAAATATTTAATGAGTTGAATTTTAAAATCTTTCGAACAAGTCATTACTCATACTGTGCAATATTTTCTCAATATTTATCACCACATGACTTCTTTAAAAGTCCAGTTCTCTTCCATCATGAAGTTCTACGACAATATAGAAATCTTTAGCCAAACTGTGAATAAAAAATTTAATATATTATTAAACCAGCCACTATGTTTCATTTTTCTAACACTTCCAGAATGAAGATAATCTAATGCTCAAGTCATGTTCTAAATGGAAATTATTTTAGTCAAGAACAAGCTTCTAATGAGCCTTATGCATGCAGAAAACAAAGGCTGTACCATGAATCGGTACAAGTTCTTTCAAAGTCTAGCTATATTCTGCTGTACTTGACTTCATAAGAACAATAATAAATGGCACAGAGATTCACAGAATAGGTGACTGTGGCTGAAGAGGAAGTACACACAAAATGATAACCGGTGAAAGGGTGATGACTATACACGTGACGACAGATGACTGGCCAAGCCAATTGCTGAAATTAATACGTCTTTAGATTCCACTCCACTCTGTCAGGTAAGAATTGCATCCAACTGTTCTTTAAATTCTGTTACTAATCGCTGAAGTTTCAGATTGGAACCCATGACTGGTAAGATTTCTCGTAGTAACTCTCGTTTAGAAAGACCCTAGGGGAATATATAAATAAAAGATTAATTTATGTAGAAATGTCCATCTGCAAGGAAAACTACTGGGTAAAGAAAACAGTTGTTTTATACATAGAGAGAAGTTAATATTAAGAAGAATACACCCTTAACCTGAGTATTTTGAGGAAATGTATTGACTTGAAAGATAATTTCTATATACATGTTTAGAAAACTACTAATCCTTGGGAGGTTTGCTGTAAGGAATATATATATAATTTCTTGACTGTTTTTAATGGTGTGACATATGACTTTTAAAAAGTTGTCACTTGTACTGTGACTTAATATCACCCATCCCATTAGTATACAGCATTATGTAACAATTTGTTTCAGAGCAAAGCCACATTGGGCTACCTGTTGTGCCTACTAACAGGAATCAAACTTTGGATTTTAACACTACCATAAACCTACTGTTTCTCCATACGACGATTTAGAACAAAATAAATGACGTCTTATAAAGTAATACAAACGGTGGCTTCATGTGTTGTATGCCTTGTTGATGTAAGTAACGCCATTAAAGTTTATAAGATACATTTCACTTCCAACTATTCTAAACTTTGACAGAAACCAAATTTTATTTTCTGTTAGTCAGAATTAATGATGTAACAGCTAGCTCTACTGTCTTGGACCCATGATGCTGTGTGTGTGTGTGTGTGTGTGTTTGGAAGTTGAAAATTGTTATTTTCAGCATAAAATAAGTATTGTAAATACAACCCAAAACTGCATTCTTTTCAAATAAACAGATTGCAATAGAGCAGAATATTTACTCACTGTTCTTGGGAACAATATTAAATTAATATATATGTAAAAATGGCTGGTTGGGGTTGGCAAAATTGTTTATGCAGAGGAGCGAACAATCTGACAATGACCGAAGAAGATTGAAACGTTGTTTGCTCCTCTGCATAAAAGATTTTCTCCACCCCAACCAGCCGTTTTTACATATATTTTTCTCTACAAGTGGGTTTTCTCATCATCACTGTTTAGTATCAAATTAAGCTTTTTATTAACCTAAATTCACCAAATCTTTCGAAAAGAAAGCTGAAACTATTTTTACAAAACAAATACAACAGTTTCATTTCTTCCCCTACGTAGTTACTTATAACAAATTGAATTTTCATAACCTGTTTTGACAATACTTTGTCAGCATAAACATAGATTTTAGGAGTTATTCATACTACTTGTTGCAATTTCTTAACCATCCTATAAAACTACCAGTGACATGTCACTGACCTAATCCAACACTTCCTGGCTTAGTAAGTCTCTTCCCTCACTTGACAGAAGGCAATCTCACACAAATAGTGTAGAAAAATTATACAGTTTTTTCCTGTGTTTAAACTTCTAAACCCAAGACTGTGTATTCAATTAAAGTTTGTACAACATAAGAGTAAAGAATTACCATGATATAAGACCTCCAACTGCTCTGTTTGGTTGTCTGCACCACAGGTCCAAGTAATCCTGAACATAAATCTCGTAGCCTGGGTTCTAAACCTTTAAGAAATATCTTAATCAATCTTTTGAACTATTGTTACTGAAAATGTAAAACATGAAATTTTTAACTGCTAAATAAATTAATTAGGTTAATAACTTGAATAACCATCTTTGATTAGTTCTTGTTAAAAAATGAAAGGTTTTAAATATTTTTGAAAAGTAAAATAAATATTAAAAAATAAATTTATACAGGAAATCTGTTTGGTAAAATCCTCATCCACCAAGAGAAAAGAAGTTGAAAATTACATTTCTAATAAAATATAGCTGTGATGAATTAGTAAGACATTTAACAGTAAGATTAAAATTAATAGTAGCACCAAACCATGAGGGAGAAAGGTTTCTGGAAATTGATCAGATGGCTTTCTTCATCAGTTGGTCAAGGAACTTATCAAAGACAGTGCTATTTTGAATTTATTATTAATTTATAATAGAAAATTTTTAAGAGGAAAGAAATTGAAGAACATCTCAGTACAAGTGTTATTGATGTGTAAAAAGAGAAGGTAAAATATTTTGGTTACACATTTCAAAAAAGTAAATGTTGAAGGGATCTACCAAGAATTATCTGTTGTGAATTTGGAGATTTTAAAAGGTAAATATATCCTTTATAGAAATATTGATAGCTGCAACTAAACAGCCACGCTGCTTCTCAAAGTGTTCGAGATAAAAATTAAAGAAATTTAAATTGAATGGCATAAGAGGAGATCTAGAAGATCAAAGAAATTAGGACATCAAAAGGTTGGCTGAAAATGTAAAAATTAACAATAAGGATTTCTTTCAATACATGAAGGGTAAATAAAATGTGACCATGGGGGTAGGACCCTTATGGAAGGTTAATATCTGAGGGTTAGGTGATTAAATTCTACTTTTTCTTCAGTTGTTACTAATGAAGAACTTGAGCAGTGTTCCACATCTTCAACAGTTGATCAATGAAAACAAGTTTAAGTAAGATAACTACATTAATTAAGAAAATAAAAAGGGAAGTTTAAATAACTGTAAGGTTCCTGGGTGAGCTAGTATTTCTCTAAGGAGGTTAAGACACGAATATGTGACTCACATACCACTCTTTCTTTTCTATCCTTGAATAGTGGATTGGAAGTTAACTAGTGTAACTCCTCTTCAAAGATGATCATTATAGACCTCCTAGCCTTACGTCAGTTGTGGGAAAATTATAACATTTTCATAAAAAGATGCTTTACATTCGTTTAACAAAGTTCAGAATTTTACTGGAGAGTCAACATGGTTTCAAGATGGGAAAATCTTCCCTTACAAATTTTTGATGTTCTTTGAAAACATTTCTGCTTATGTAGATGAGGGTAAGGGTGTAAATTTGGTGTATTTGGATTTTCAGAAAGCATTTGACAAAGTGCCACATAAAAGACTTGTAAAAAAAATTATCTCCATAGGTAGGGGTGGGGGATAAGTTGAGTGAATGGATAGAAGAAAGCAGAGGGTTGTTAAAAACAGCTTGGTTAAACTGCATTGATGTCACAAGTGGTGTACCTCAGAACTTTTACAATTTTTTGATTTACATCAATGACATACATGAAGGAATAGCCATTACATTACTTAAATATTCAGATGATATTAAGGTCTTGGGTGTTGGTGGCTGTGAAGAGGATGCTGTTGATTTACAAAAGGATGCAGATAATGTGTGCGAGTTATCATAATTTGGATGGGAATGACCTTAACAGTATCATGAAAGAAGAGAATCTTTGTGTAATGGTTGATCAGTTTCTAAGGCTGTCCATCAGTGTGCTCTTACTAGTGGTAGGGCAAATAGGATTTTAGGTTTTATCAATATTTCAGGCACCATTCTAGTAACTCTTTTCTGAACTCTTTCCAATAGTTCAATGTCTTTATTAACTTAAAAACCACAAGACTGAATACAATATTTCAAATGTGGTCTAAACAGATTATAATTTCATTGTACAGGGCACTGGTTAGGCCACATTTGGAATATTGTATTCAGTCATGGGGTAAATTTAATTTAATATTAATTTAATAAAGACATTGAATTATTGGAAAGAGTTATTAGAATAGCACCCGAGATGGAGGGGGTTTTGTCATATGAGGAAAGGCTAAAACCTCTGAAATAAAGAAAAGTTAGATGATACCTGATGGAAGTGTTGATAATGTTGACATATGTTTTTACACACTGAATGACACAAATGGTAGTTGTGGGACACAACTGTAAATTTTGCCAAGGTAGGAAACATCTTCAGCTAAGACAGTTTCATTTTTTTAACAGGGTAGTTGGCCTCAAGATGCAGTAAGTATAAGTGGTTTAACAAAAGCTTTAAGGACAGATTTTCAGATATTTATTCATTTTAGTGTAGTTTAGAAGATGAGACAACTGAAATGGATCAACATGGATCTTGTTGTCTCAAAACATGTTATCAAGCCTCACCTTCTTGGGTCAGGTATCGAACAAGCGTGAGAAACCAAAATTTGTAGTCTTTGGCAGAGTGCATGGACAGGGCTGCCGCTAACTGACTGTCAAGGTGACTGAGTGTAGCAGCCTGTCTCGTGGCAGGGTTACTGTTGAAAATATTACGTGCTACACGGGGTGATCTGAGTGGATAATGAAAAAGAGAATAGCATTAACATAAAACTAATAATGTATTTCAATTATTATAAAACACTACATATAAAAAGGCTTGATAATTACTAACAATGCAAGCTAGTGAATTTATCTCAAGAGATGACAATTACAAACATGTTTGGTAGTTACAAAGGTTTGATAAAGTACACTTCACAAAAACTTAACACTTGCCAGCCATCTACCATAAAAGCTCATTAAATTCAATAATGTGTTACAACCCACAAGTCTCATAAATGCAGTAATTATTGATAATGAATAGTCTTATAAGTACAACCATGTCTGACACCATACACAGTCTTATAATTACAAAAATAAACCTATCAACAGTTTTTTACATCTGCACCTTTAAATTTATCATAAAAGTTCTAAGCTTTCAGAACTAGTGAGACAATAACTATAATGTTGCTAATAGAAGTACAAGCTTAATTCTTAGTTCAAAAACTTGCACATTTATGTGTAATTCAACTCTGATGTTGAATGTAAACAATATAGATCTTGTACAGAAATCATTTCACCTGTTCAGTTCTCCTTGAAGAGAGGCCAGTGGAAGCAGTGTCTCCTGAAACTTGATGTTAGGAGGTAGACATGACTGGTGGTCAGAACACTGATAAACTGCATCTTCGGCACTACTTATTAACAACCTGGGAAGCAAAAATCAGGGTCTCATTTGTTTCTGTTAACAAGTAATACAAGTACCTCACTGAGATGAGAAATTACTTTAACATACTCACCATAATATTAACGTTTTTAATCAAACAAGCATAAGTGGGTGCGAACATATCTGGTACTTTTAGTGATGTTTTATAATACACGTTTAAATTCTACAGTTTTAAACAATATTACGATTAGCACAAGTACAAAGCCTTTTGAAAACACCAATGGTTTAAAAATCTGGAGTCCCTTCTTCCTAGTAGTAGCTAGTATATACTGACTAACTTTTGTTGTGTTTAACAACACCTTTAACACTGAAAGCTTTTGTGACATCTGCTTAATTCCAGCTGCTAAAATTTCTGTTTATTAGCAGTGGATCTTAAGGCGGTGTACTTTAGACAAGAATAATTACACATTGGAAGATGTGAAAAATAAAATCCACTGAAATTTCTGTTTATTAGCAGTGGATCTTAAGGCGATGTACTTTAGACAAGAATAATTACACATTGGAAGATGTGAAAAATAAAATCCACTGAACGTAAATATTACATAAATAATGTTTGGATATCTGAAATTTAATAATTTATTTCTAAATAGTAGTAATCTATATACATATATAATAACTGAACTGTGACTATATTACAAAATACTAGTCCACTAAAACACAGGGAAGACTAAAGGTTAGTTTTATATTATTGGATACATAACATGAGTACACATGCACCGGGTAAATGCATGTTATGTAATGTTAGCTTGGCATGTCTGGAAGGACTATAATAAAAAATAATAAACATATTACATTATGAGACTTAAGCTACTTAGACTAAACATTTGTATTTTTGTGTTATAATATGTAGTCATTCTAGTACAAAAAAAATCATAATTTATATTTATTTCCTAATTTTTTATGATGGTTACAAGGTTGGTCAAATGACAGACCCCACATAGTTAGAGTATATAAAATAACAAAATATAAAGTCTTACTAAAAACACACATTTGAAATGTATTTAGAAGGTTTTAGAGATTACACAAATAATATTTGATGAGTTTTGTGATGAAGAACAGTTTTTAACAAAAACATGAAATCACTTTGCACTGAGACTCGATATTCTCACAAATAAATCTTTATAAAAAATATTTTGTTAAAATATCTGATTATTTATGTACAAAAACCTTGTAATCTTTACTAATAGTCTACCAAATTTTGTGAAGGTACACTTGTTGTATCAAATGTTATAGTGCGAATACTTAATGTGTGCAGATGTGTAGATTAAGTTGCATATATTATACTGAGCTTGTTGCAAAAGGGTTAATCATATCTCACTTTTAATCGATACATACAATCACACCAAATGGATGTTAAAGAAAACATTCCTGCTGTATTTTTCATGAAGGGTAAAATTCCAAAATCATATCCACATTTCTCTGCAATACCAATTATAAACTCTCATGTTATGTACCTCAGGATGGCTGGTATGGGTATTAAAACTTTTACTAATAAAGCAGAGAACAACATTTTAACCTTCCTAAGTTATCTTCAGATTAACAAAGAGAGAGTTTGCAACTGACTGTTGCCAAGCACACACACACAATGTACAGATATGTACAAAAGAATTACTTTTCATGTTTGACTCTTAGCATAAATGTTATAGACAGTATATACTTACCAAGCTCCCACATCAAAGTTAAAGATGTAAGACTTTTAGTTGACAAGCTAACAACTGGAGCTCCATGTTCTGTTAATCCTGTACTTCTAATACTGAGGTCAGTTCAGCAGGGGCTAAAGAAACAAGTCTGTCTTTTATTAAACCAAACATCACATCTAAAATAGAAAAGATTAAGGTATTTTTATACACTAAACATTATATCCTAACCATAAACAATTTATTTTACTCTATGAAAACAGATGTAGCTGAATAAATGTATAACTGTTTTAAATATGCCTTCTTCTGATTCATTCTTAAACATATAAAAGGATAAACTTTATTCCATGTGTTAAAAAATTAACATTACAAACGTTATTTAAGCAGTTCTTCACATAAAGGCTAGTGTAACTAGCTGTCTGTTATTATTTGATAGATTCTGAAGGCAGAGTTTATTAGAAATAACAGTAAAAACAACACAGGTCTTCTACTCATAGCTGTGTGTATCTTCGGAGCAAGGTGAACACAAATCAAACTTGAACTTTCCACTGTTGTTCTGGTTAATGACAGTATCTATATATAATACATACAACTGCTTCTTTTAGACAAATCCAGTATTTGATATTTTAAAGTGAGCTTTTGTAATCCATATAGACCTAGCTTCGTGTAATGCATTACATGTTAGAAATCTTGCTCACTTTATGTTGACAGTCAGAAATTTTAAAACAAAACTTAAGTTTTTTTCTTTCAGCCCTTTTTCACAATGTATGTTAAACTGCACATGTC
Organism: Tachypleus tridentatus; assembly: GCF_004210375.1. Lineage (NCBI taxonomy): Eukaryota > Metazoa > Arthropoda > Merostomata > Xiphosura > Limulidae > Tachypleus > Tachypleus tridentatus. Next base: position 94,406,997 of record NC_134831.1, read on the forward strand.
ACAACCTTTTACAGAGTGACAATCCAAATGTAAACCACTGCATGCAAATAAACTTGGCATTAAAATAGTTCATAAATCAGAATTTCATACAAGTTTAAAGTTTATTAATTTCATAAACAATTAATTGGGACATTTACTCTCTAGGACAACAGGTGTACATAACCCAAGCAAAGTTACTCATTACAACAGGTGTACATTACCCAAGCAAAGTTACTCATTACAACAGGTGTACATTACCCAAGCAAAGTTACTCATTACAACAGGTGTACATTACCCAAACAAAGTTATTCATTACAACAGGTGTACATAACCCAAGCAAAGTTACTCATTACAACAGGTGTACATTACCCAAACAAAGTTACTCATTACAACAGGTGTACATTACCCAAGCAAAGTTACTCATTACAACAGGTGTACATAACCCAAGCAAAGTTACTCATTACAACAGGTGTATATAACCCAAGCAAAGTTACTCATTACAACAGGTGTACATTACCCAAACAAAGTTACTCATTACAACAGGTGTACATTACCCAAACAGTTATTCATTACAACAGGTGTACATAACCCAAGCAAAGTTACTCATTACAACAGGTGTACATTACCCAAACAAAGTTACTCATTACAACAGGTGTACATTACCCAAGCAAAGTTACTCATTACAACAGGTGTACATTACCCAAACAAAGTTACTCATTACAACAGGTGTACATTACCCAAACAGTTATTCATTACAACAGGTGTACATAACCCAAGCAAAGTTACTCATTACAACAGGTGTACATTACCCAAACAAAGTTACTCATTACAACAGGTGTACATTACCCAAGCAAAGTTACTCATTACAACAGGTGTACATTACCCAAACAAAGTTATTCATTACAACAGGTGTACATAACCAAGCAAAGTTACTCATTACAACAGGTGTACATTACCCAAACAGTTATTCATTACAACAGGTGTACATAACCCAAGCAAAGTTACTCATTACAACAGGTGTACATTACCCAAACAAAGTTACTCATTACAACAGGTGTACATTACCCAAGCAAAGTTACTCATTACAACAGGTGTACATAACCCAAGCAAAGTTACTCATTACAACAGGTGTATATAACCCAAGCAAAGTTACTCATTACAACAGGTGTACATAACCCAAGCAAAGTTACTCATTACAACAGGTGTACATAACCCAAGCAAAGTTACTCATTACAACAGGTGTACATTACCCAAGCAAAGTTACTCATTACAACAGGTGTACATTACCCAAGCAAAGTTACTCATTACAACAGGTGTACATTACCCAAGCAAAGTTACTCATTACAACAGGTGTACATTACCCAAACAAAGTTATTCATTACAACAGGTGTACATAACCCAAGCAAAGTTACTCATTACAACAGGTGTACATTACCCAAACAGTTATTCATTACAACAGGTGTACATAACCCAAGCAAAGTTACTCATTACAACAGGTGTACATTACCCAAACAAAGTTACTCATTACAACAGGTGTACATTACCCAAGCAAAGTTACTCATTACAACAGGTGTACATAACCCAAGCAAAGTTACTCATCACAACAGGTGTATATAACCCAAGCAAAGTTACTCATTACAACAGGTGTACATAACCCAAGCAAAGTTACTCATTACAACAGGTGTACATAACCCAAGCAAAGTTACTCATTACAACAGGTGTACATTACCCAAACAAAGTTACTCATTACAACAGGTGTACATAACCCAAACAAAGTTATTCATTACAACAGGTGTACATTACCCAAGCAAAGTTACTCATTATAACAGATGTACATTACCCAAGCAAAGTTACTCATTACAACAGGTGTACATTACCCAAGCAAAGTTACTCATTACATCAGGTGTACATTACCCAAGCAAAGTTACTCATTACATCAGGTGTACATTACCCAAACAAAGTTACTCATTACAACAGGTGTACATTACCCAAACAAAGTTACTCATTACAACAGGTGTACATTACTTGACACACCCACTCTCTCACAATTTGCCAATATTTCTCTGATGTCTTACACTAGTTTATTTGTAACCAATAAAACACCAGAGTTGTATACATCACATTATGTACTATATTGTGTTGTTTTTCTGGGGCATTGTCTATTCCTTTATTCAACATCAAGTTTATTCTCACACGAATTGCACTAAAGAGTTTATCTGAATTTTTACACGTTCGCATCACACAGTTTGAAAACGAGGAATATGGGATAATGTCTACATTTGGAATGTTATTATTCTTTGTTCTTAGGGGCATTGTTTAATTATGTAAACATTAGTGATGTCGAGAAAACCCACTTGTAGAGAAAAATGTGTGTGTAAAATGGCTTGTTTGGATTGAAAAAATGTTGTTACATAGAGGATAGAACAATGATAGAATGTTGTTACATTGAGGATAGAACAATGATAGAACGTTGTTACATAGAGGATAGAACAATGATAGAACGTTGTTACATAGAGGATAGAACAATGATAGAACGTTGTTACATAGAGGATAAAACAATGATAGAATGTTGTTACATAGATGATAGAACAATGATAGAACGTTGTTACATAGAGGATAGAACAATGATAGAACGTTGTTACATAGAGGATAGAACAATGATAGAACGTTGTTACATAGAGGATAGAACAATGATAGAACGTTGTTACATAGAGGATAGAACAATGATAGAACGTTGTTACATAGAGGATAGAACAATAATAGAATGTTGTTACATAGAGGATAGAACAATGATAGAACGTTGTTTGTTCCTCTACATAAAAAAAGTTTCTCAACCCAAGCGAGCCGTTTACATATATATTTATGTAAAGATTATTTAGTGAAGTACTAATACTGCTATGAAAAAATAGGCTTAAATTCCATTAGCAGCCAACAGAAAAAATAAAATAAACCCAGATATATTCTTGTAAGTATTCAGGTACATTTCATGTGTATTCTTTATCATTATAAAAGTAAGTAAAATGTACACATTAGAAATCAATACAGTAAGATTGAGAAAATTAATGGAAAAAAACAAACAACAAACTTACTACAATGGAGCATTGGCAGAGCCATCAATATATCTATGTATGTGACCAAAATAACAAATAAAATGATACCACCTGTTGTGCTAAAATACAAGTTCTCTATACCCAAGGTTGTTTGAGGATTACGAAATGTAGCGCCATCTATTAAATAGCACCACAAACAAAACTATATAAAAAATTGCACTTTTGGGTATTTTAATTTACAAGCACAAGGAACAGTTCTATAGGCAACGTCTCTCTTAATAATAATAAAAATGATTCAGAAAAAATGTTTGTGAGTTGCCCGTGCATCATGTAATTTGACTTGATTTACAACTTCTGCAACAGACTGTTCATTAGACATGGTTCAAAGGTCAACAAAACAATAAAACCCAGTATAAATGGATGTAAACTGTTATCAACTGTAAGATATTCAGGACCAAGAAATGTTTGTGTTTTTTTTTTGTTTATTTTACAATTTGCAATTATCCAAGAAAAACCCCGTGTACATAGATTTAGAGAAAACAGATAAAATACGAATTTGTTTTGGGAAAAAAACAAATGTTTAATATTCATTTAGGAGGTTTTACATAAATGGATAACAAAAATCAGTTCATGCCCAGAACAACCCACACTCTTTACTATGTAGTAATGGTCCAGAGCAGCCCACACTCTTTACTATGTAGTAATGGTCCAGAGCAGCCCACACTCTTTACTATGTAGTAATGGTCTTTACTATGTAGTAATGGTTCAGAGCAGCCCACACTCTTTACTATGTAGTAATGGTTCAGAGCAGCCCACACTCTTTACTATGTAGTAATGGTCCAGAGCAGCCCACACTCTTTACTATGTAGTAATGGTTCAGAGCAGCCCACACTCTTTACTATGTAGTAATGGTTCAGAGCAGCCCACACTCTTTACTATGTAGTAATGGTTCAGAGCAGCCCACACTCTTTACTATGTAGTAATGGTCCAGAGCAGCCCACACTCTTTACTATGTAGTAATGGCAGAGCAGCCCACACTCTTTACTATGTAGTAATGGTTCAGAGCAGCCCACACTCTTTACTATGTAGTAATGGTTCAGAGCAGCCCACACTCTTTACTATGTAGTAATTTCTTTACTATGTAGTAATGGTCCAGAGCAGCCCACACTCTTTACTATGTAGTAATGGTCCAGAGCAGCCCACACTCTTTACTATGTAGTAATGGCCCTGAGCAGCCCACACTCTTTACTATGTAGTAATGGTTCAGAGCAGCCCACACTCTTTACTATGTAGTAATGGTTCAGAGCAACCCATACTCTTTACTATGTAGTAATGGTTAAATGTTTAGTAAGAATATTACATCACAAGTTTTGATTTTTTGTCCACAAATGGCTTGTAACATTTTCTGAGAGCTTGCCACAGTTTGTGAAACTATAGGTAGTGTTTTTAGTGTTATAGTATGCATCCCTTCATGGTTAAAACATCATGTAATTAACATATTAGTTCACTGCGATAATATTAATAATCAAATAAATTTATAACCAGTTAACAGAAAGACTGATCCATTTTATTTTGTTAACAATACAGTAACTCCAAGAACTATGCTGTGCAAGTTCAACAGTTGCGTTTTGGTTTTTCTAGTTTTTTTTTTATTTTTTCAGACCTGTTTATATCACATCAGTTATATCATCAATTATTGTGGTAAATGTACATTTTGTAACCTGACACAAAACTCTTGGTGTTCATATATATTTATTAATTTACTGAAATCTACATTACAAACTGGTGGGAATTACAACTGGGTCCATGTAAATCTTTTAACTAATACATAATCCTATAGACCTTGATGTCTTACCTTGCATTATTGGAAGTAAAGATTCATTTTTAACCAGTGTCTTCAGTTCCTGGATGTTCCTTGCAATATTAAAATAAATTATGATTTAGTTTTAAAACAAACTAAAACTCATGTGCAATCCAAACTCAATTACCATGAATAACAATGGTTTATAACAAAAATGAACCTACATAGTTATCAGAACTTTGACAGACAGTATAACCTTTCATGTGTGAAAGGTATTAATAAAATAAGTTCCAAAACCATGTTGTTACAATATAGATTCCATTTATTAAAACCTGAAAATACTAAATTTTCTACCTATTGTAGTCCACACACACACACACACAATCCTTACTAAAAATATGATGAGAAAATCAACTTATAATGGGACACTCATATGCTCTAGTTTATTACTCAAACCAAACTGGCATTTAAATGACCAGCTAATGTATTGCTCATTGAAAGATATTTTAAATTCTGTCTCTGTGTACATTTGATAATGAATGTTTTAATAATAGTGACTGTTTGAGCAGGTTTAGGTTTATTGTTTTTTAAACATACTATAAATATAATGCTAAGTTCTATGTCTCCCACATTTATCACTATTAACTTTGTATCGTAAGTTTTTACATATAACCTTACATTTTTATTTATCTGTTATTACAAAATTTAGAATAAAACTTTTCATTAAAACAAAGATTTAACAGTGACACTTACCAAACTGACACACAACCTCTAGAAGTTAATACCATTACATACTGGTCACTACATGTCAATCTAGTTGCCGGAGAGGACAACACCACAGGAGGTAGGAGACGCTGACCTCCAGCAGAAAACAAAGACAATGTACTGTCTTCACAAACCACACATGCTGCATGTCTAAAAACACACACACACACTGATATGAAACCAGCTACACATTTCATATAAAAGTAAAGGCAACAGTTATAGTAATTTTAACATAATTTGAACTTCAAAGTTTTATACTTGCAAACTAAACAACTAAATAGGTTTAAAACAAGTGAAAGATTTGGTAATATGTAAGATTAGAGTTGATTATGTTACAAGTACTGCAAATTATTTCACTTTTGAAACACGTCAGTTAACACCTAACCCAAAAGTAATGTTTCTCTATATTCGTGTACCTGCTTCCGGCAATCCCAGCTCCTCTCGATGCTAATACAGCCTCCCATACTGGTCCACCTTGTGACAAGCATTTTAACTTATGAATTACTAAGCCAGCTCCAATACTGATGTTATTTTCCAGTTCTAAAGTGTAGGTCTGATCAACCTTACCACTTCCAATCTGGAAAATATGTAGAATTAAACTATCAAGCAGTCTAAATATACTGACAACTACACAGTATGTCTTTAAACTGAATCACTTGTCATGCCATTTACCATTCAGTGGAGAGGGTGATCCCTTAAAACAAACTATATATATAAATATAACATAAATCAACTGATGAACATGCTACTTGTAAACATTCACTGTACTGATATAAAATGTACACGGATGGAGCGTGCCACTTGTAAACATTCACTGTACTGATATAAAACGTACACAGATGGAACGTGCTAACTGTAAACATTCACTGTACTGATATAAAACGTACGCAGATGGAACGTGCTAATTGTAAACATTCACTGTACTGATATAAAACATACGCAGATGGAACGTGCTAATTGTAAACATTCACTGTACTGATATTAAACGTACACGAACGGAACGTGCTACTTGTAAACATTCACTGTACTGATATAAATCGTACACAGATGAACATGCTACTTGTAAACATTCACCGTACTGATATAAAACATATATAAGGTTGAACGTGTTACTTGTAAACATTCACTGTACTGATATAAAACATATATAAGGTTGAACGTGTTACTTGTAAACATTCACTGTACTGATATAAAACGTACACGGACGGAAAGTGCTACTTGTAAACATCCACTGTACTGATATACAACATACACTGAACATACTACTTGTAAACAATCATTATACTGATATAAAACATGTAATTGTCAACAATTATAATTTTTAAATTTCTAGATTTTAAAGATCAATTTTCACTCTCTAACTTTCTGAAGTTTTACATAATGTAATATTTTTACATTTTTATTCTTATAAACAATTGTAACAATGGCACGATAGTAAAATGTGAGCTATTGTGATGTGTCACACAGACCACAGATTGGTGCATTAGTACCAGATAAAAGAAAATGATGATTTAAAAACTGTGACCAATGCATAGTCTAGTTGGAATAACTTCCTCTTTCTGATCCTTACAGAAGCAAGATAGCAAAAGTCCAATAGAGGGTTTTATCTGAAAAGCTTATAATTATGTTGCTCACTCCAAGTCAACTGCCAACTGGCATGGAGCCGAGCCTTGAATACAGAACCATAGTCTGTACATGGGACAGGCACAGTCCTGATAGCACCACAGCAAACAGATGTAGCTGTTGTGCCAGCGAGCTCATTCCCTTGAATACCAACATGTCTTGGTATCCAGAAGAAGTGGATAGAAATGGATGATAAAGAGAAATGAGCCAGTTGGTTTTGTATATCAATGAGAACAGGGTGAGAACTGACGTGAAGCAATTTCAGGGTCAGTAGAGAGCTAAGAAAGTCAGTATAAATAGTACAGTTAGCGTACTGCATAGCTTTTATATGATCCAGGGCAAGAGAAATGGCATGAAGTTTGGCAATGAACACAGAAATTGTAGAGGGGATCCTGTGTGTGGGACCATCTAAACACAATAAACCATGGCACAGCTCATACAGTCACCTGATTTTGAACCATCAGTATAAAGGGAATGGAAGGATCCCTGAAAGATGTTCGGCAAACAGAAGATGATAATTTCAATCGGGAGTATCCGCCTTTCTCAGATGACTCAAAGAAAGGTCACATTTGGGAATGGTAATAAGCCATGGTGGGATGGGCTGGCCAATAGATATAGCAATGTTATCAAGGACAGAATCAATTCAGCCAACTGTGCCTGGATACAAAGGCCAAAATGGACAATGGCAGACCATCTATTCTGAAAAAGCATGGCCCACTGAGGAAAGAAAACATAACCCCAGGAGGGATGGTGTGGTAACGACTAAAGTTTTGCCATATACAGTAAAGGTAGTTGCAAGTGACAGAAGTATAGAAGAAGTCCACAAGACTCAGTGTATAAACATTGAACAGGAGAAGTGCAGAAAATCCCTGTGCAGAGCTAAAGCCCCTGATGGTGAAGAGGGTCCAACATCTTCAAGGCCAAAGTCCTGGCAGAGCCACAGACCAGAGACTCATAGTCCAGTTTCAATCAAGTAGGGCACGATAGATTTTTAGCAAAGAACATCGATCTGCTCCCCAAGAAGTGGAAGAGAGGACAGGAGAATGTTCAGTGCCCTTGTACACTTGACACACAGCAACTTGATGTCTGAAATAAAAGTTAGCTTATGGTCAAAGAGAAGCCCCAAGAACTTTACCTCAGGGACCACAGGAAACAACTTTTCTAAAACAGAGATCAGGGTTGAGGTGAATACCCTGTTGGCAGCAGAAGTGCATGCAAATGGTTTTAGAGCAAGAAAAGGCAGAACCATTTCCTATGGTCCACTACAGTAGACACTTGAGAGAAGTCTGTAGCTGCTGCTCAGTAAACCTTATGCTTGACAACTGACATGAAGTTTGGAAGTCATCTGCATATAGACCGTTTGCAACTGTAGTGGGAAGTTGTACAGTAATGGCATTAATCTTCTAAATGAAAAGTGTAACACTCAAGAAACAGCCCTGCGAGACTTCAAGTTTCTGTGAGAAAGAACAGGAAAGTGTTGAATCCACATGGACTTGGAATTGCCAGTCCATTAAAAAATGTTTACTAAAAATGGCCTAATGGTCATGTAACCTGTATGAGTGGAGGTTTCTACTTACACATACTACAATAAGCTTTCTCAAGGTAAAAAAATCCAAAAACAAGATGTTGTAGCTTGAGAAAGGATTCCCTGTTTGACATTTCAAGTTGAATCAGGTGGTCCACGGTGGTGCACTGACATTGGAACCCACACTAGGTGGGAGAGAGGAGGTTGTTTGATTTGAGGAACCAAACAAGATAAGCATTAACTATCCTCTCTTAGATCTCACAGAGACAGCTTGTAAAGCTATTAGATGACAGTTTGAAGGAATCTTGAAAACAGGAGGTGAATAGCATGGCACCACGCATCAGGAAAAACATTCTCCTGCCAGATCCGGTTAAAAACAGCCAGAAGAATAGCAAGAGAAGTGGGAGAGAGATATTGCAGCATCTCGTAGTGAATATCATCATGTCCAACTGATGTACTGCTAGACTAATGAAGAGCAAGTGAGTTCCACAAGAGTAAAGGGGCGATTATACTCATAGAAATGATCAGCCCAAAAGGAAAAGATGACCGCTCTATCTGAGTCTTCACGGCTAAAAAGATGGGGGATGAGGCAGAAGTACTATATGCATGAGAAAAGCTTACGGTGAGAGTAATGGCAATGCTCTGGGTATCATCAACTTCCTGGCCATTGGATAGCAAGATCCAAAGGGGGAAGGGAGAACAAGTATACTGCCCACTGACCTTCCAAATCTTGTATTTCTTCCACCACCCATTCCAAAGTGATATGGTACAGTGAACTTAATACAAGATCCCTTCTCACTTTGACCAGCCGAGCATGTGCATAGGCTCACTGGAATGCAATGCAGTTTGAAAGAGTGGGATATCTACAAATGGATTGTTTATTAGCCTTCCATGCCATGTGGCAAGCAGGATTCTACCATGGAAGAGGATACTGTGGAAAATATGTCAAGGTTTTAGGAATAGACAATACAGTCACTTTCTGCTGCCACAAAGTTATTTATTTATGGTACACAAATGATGGCAGGATCAATTTCCAAGGATCATTGTCAACCCTTAGGAGAAATAAGAGAAAAGTGAAGGGGAGCAGACAGAGAAATCAATAGCAGTAAAAGACTGACTAGATGCATGAAAACAGGTATAAGTACCAATATTGAAGAAAGAAAGGTTATGTTCCAAGAGCACACACTCTACAGAGCGTCCCTTCCAACAATATCAGCACTAATCTAGAGGGATTATGTTCATTAAAGTCTCCCATGGATAAAAGGGAGATGGTATTGTTCGATGAGAGCATCAAGGTCTGATTGATTATAGGTCTCCTCAGGAGACTGGTAGAAAGAACAAACAGTGATGGTACAACCCAAGGAAACACAGACAGCTATAGCCTCAAGGGTATAACAAGTGGCAAAGATAAGATGGGCACATGGTGATCAATCAACAGTATCACCCCTCTATCACACAACCTCTCATTTTTGTACAAAGAAAACTGTCAAAAGGTGACTGTATCAGCAGGTTTCAGAAATGTTTCCTGTAAGGAAAGATGCATAAAATAATAAGAATCAATCAGTGCTTTGATGTCATCCAAATTAGAACTGAAACCTCGATAGTTTTAATGTATTAAAGTGGCCATTGTTACTTATGTAAAGGAGAATTGGACTGAGAGCCCCTCTGTTTTCGACCACATCATTTCTCTTTATGATGTGGTCTATCGACATCCGTGCATCCTGCCTTGGGTTAAGTGGACAAGTCTCTATCGGTAGATGACAATTCCAGTTATTGAGGTTGTGAACAAATAATCATTTTGTATCTCAGGGCTGAAGAAGAAAATCCAAAGGAAATGGATCCACGAAGCCACTGGAAGGAATAGAGATAGGTGTTGACATTAACTTGTCAATTCTTTTAACCATGGAGGGCAAAAGCTTCTTCATGTGGTTTGAAAATGACTTTGTCAGAGACACATAAAGATCTGTCTACACTCCCGCTGTTACATGGGAATGGAGTGCAGCATCATACATCCAAAATGGAGTGGTGGACAGTAATTTTCAAGTCTTGGGGTAAGAAATGTTGTGAACTGCTTTCAAACACTGTACCTCTTTTTTCCTCCACCCACCTAAGGCAAGAACAAAAGTGAAAGGGCGAGAGTCACTATATTTAGCACAATGAGGATCCATTACATATTTATAGGCATCACGCTCCTTGCCACTGCAACAAACACACATCAAGGAATCATGGCAAAATGTTGGAAACATCTGAGAGAGTTCAAAACATATGACCGTGCCTTGACATTTAGATAACCTGTCTTGATGTTGGCAGGTGGACACGGTGATGTAAAGGACACTGGTTGGCATTATAATTCCATCTTTGCAAGTGAAGACACACCTCCCTGCAGAAACTCCTTTGTTGGAAAAATCAACAAGGATCTCTGGCTTGGGGATGTTTTTCAAATTCTTCTCAACAATAACTCCTCGTCATTTATTCAAAGTAGCATGGGGAGCAACTTCAATGGGTACATCTCCAATGGCCTTCAAATGCAAGAGGAGTTCACTCTATTTTAGTGGATGTTTACACCAAGATGTCCCCAGATATCATTGGTCCTTTAATACCACCATAGCTTTTTAACTGACTTAAGAGAGTCAGCAAGTGCCTCTAGTCCCTTCTGAGTAAAAAAGACACACATTTGCCCCAAAGATTTGTCTGATAAAAAATGTAATATCAGAAAATGAGGTACAGGTGTTGAAAATTGTTGTTCCTAATCTTGAAGACGTGGTCATTTACTTATGCTCTGTTTTTTATTATTTTGAGTTGGGGGATCCATAACAAAGAAAGAATATTTTGGTGCCCACTGACCCCACCCCCTATGGAGCCCTACGAGGTAATGCATTACAATGCCAAACACAGACACTGCAGCAACATCATGGTTTCATGAGCACTATACCCAAACAACAGAATCAGGCACAATGTTCACAACACCCATTGAGAACATCCAACACTGGTACTTGGTTAACCCAAGCCCAAGTGAACAACGAATTGACCCTGGGGTCCACCCTAAGGCCGTACATCTACAGAAATTCAAGGCCAAAGTGGTGTGTTAGCATTGAACCCCTCAACCACCCCTTCACGGGTTGCCACGTACGTTAAACATGTGGGTGGATGTTTAGATCCTAGAGGAGGTAAACTTGAAAGTACAGAACCTTCTCTGGAAGGTCCCCTCACCATGTACAAGAATCCACACTGAGGGGTTGTCAGGTCAGTGAACAGCATGTGATATCGTCCAGGCCGGTGTACGGCATGCAATATCTACCCAGGCCTGTATACCGCATGCGATATCACCCAGGCCAGTATACAACATGCGATATCACCCAGGCCAGTATACAACATGCGATATCACCCAGGCCAGTATACAACATGCGATATCACCCAGACCAGTATACAACATGCGATATCACCCAGGCCAGTATACAACATGCGATATCACCCAGGCCAGTATACAACATGCGATATTATCCAGGCCAGTATACAACATGCGATATCACCCAGGCCAGTATACAACATGCGATATCACCCAGGCCAGTATACAACATGCGATATCACCCAGGCCAGCATACGACATGCGATATCACCCAGGCCAGCATACGACATGCGATATCACCCAGGCCAGCATACAACATGCGATATCACCCAGGCCAGCATACAACATGCGATATCACCCAGGCCAGTATACAACATGCGATATCACCCAGGCCAGTATACAACATGCGATATCACCCAGGCCAGTATACAACATGCGATATTATCCAGGCCAGTATACAACATGCGATATCACCCAGGCCAGTATACAACATGCGATATTATCCAGGCCAGTATACAACATGCGATATCACCCAGGCCAGTATACACCATGCGATATCATCCAGGCCAGTATACACCATGCGATATCATCCAGGCCAGTATACACCATGCGATATCATCCAGGCCAGTATACACCATGCGATATCATCCAGGCCAGTATACACCATGCGATATCATCCAGGCCAGTATACACCATGCGATATCATCCAGGCCAGTATACACCATGCGATATCATCCAAGCCAGTATACAACATGCGATATCATCCAGGCCAGTATACAACATGCGATATCATCCAGGCCAGTATACACCATGCGATATCATCCAGGCCAGTATACACCATGCGATATCATCCAGGCCAGTATACACCATGCGATATCATCCAGGCCAGTATACACCATGCGATATCATCCAGGCCAGTATACACCATGCGATATCATCCAGGCCAGTATACACCATGCGATATCATCCAGGCCAGTATACACCATGCGATATCATCCAGGCCAGTATACACCATGTGATATCATCCAGGCCAGTATACACCATGTGATATCATCCAGGCCAGTATACACCATGTGATATCATCCAGGCCAGTATACACCATGTGATATCATCCAGGCCAGTCCTTTAATACCATTGAATTGCATCTTTGCATGAAATACAAAAATGTGTAAAATAGTGTATTTAAAAAGTAATATAAGCAAAATCAAGTCAAATTATTTTGTCACCTGAATCCGAGATATTTTATTTAACGAAATGTTTGAGCCAAAACTTTGATGTTCACAAGTTAATACAGCATGTGATATCACCTAGGCCAGTATACAGCTTGTTGAGTTTATGAAACATTACAAGCCATACCACCTCAATCTAATAAGCAGAATTTGCTTCACAAAATTTATAAAGAAACTGTTTCAAGTACTTGATGTACCTCATTTCCTTGTACTTCCATACCTGTATTGAAATGTCTCCCTAAATGTATACAAGTAATGAAAAATTAGTATTGTGAGATACTATATTGTACAGTGGAGCACCATTCAGCCACGGAGCAGTAAACCGAGAAATCGCTTAAGCCGCTGTAGCAAGTCTTGTGAGCGAGGATTATCACGGCTCACCTCTAATTTAAGAACGTGTAAAAACGAGGCTTACGTATTTAATCCTGGCTTTATAACTTCAAGGGGATATTTAAAAAGGATTTGCTTTAATTTGGGAAATAAATAAAATATATTACAATAGAAATCGACCGTTAATCTACCTTATCCGCTCTCTATGTCAGCTTTATGGAGGCCACCATTGTTACCAAATCACACCTCTCCATACATTAAAGTTAATCCGCGGTAAATCCGTGAAAAAATGTGTTCAATAATTAAAGTATTATTTTTAATTCCATAATCCTATATAATGATCACTCAATGGCCTGGATGAGGCTCCTCGGAGGAGCTGTTGGCGACTTCGGCTTTTCAGTCACAAAGGTTTAAGCCGCGGACCACTTAAGCTGTGGTTAAGCAGGTTGACCCCCCAAATACCGCAGCTTAACAGCACTCCACTGTATTTACCTACATGAATATAATAGTACTGTCTGTTGTATACCTATGTAACTACTTTGTTGGGTATGATTGGATGGATCTTTATCGAATTTGGTATGGAGATTCATCTGGTCTATTAGGAGATACATAAACATTTTCAATTTTTGTGAGCATATTTTTACAATTACATATAAGGGAAGCAACTTTCTTGTTGTAAGATAATCTTTCGTAAACCATGAACTCACATAACTTCCATCCAGGGATGGTACTCCAGCTGGTATTGGACATGTTAGCAGTGTTACTGTGTTTTATAGAAGTTTTGTATTTTGTACACTGCAGATGAGAAATTGTAGGGAAGAATGTTTTCTTGTGACAATAAGTACCTTTGAATTTGTCTAATACAATAGATTAAAACTAGTAGTTGTTTATAACAGGTGGTGAGGTGTATTTTGTTGATGTTTCAGTTCACACATATAGTCTGATCTGAGAGGAAAATGACAGACCATGAATATGGAACTATTTCAGACTACAGTAAACCTGCACACTGATGGAACTTGGAAAGTTGATCTTACCAACTGGTGATTAAAGGACACAGAACAATATTTTTACAGGACAAAACTAAAATCTTACTTGTGCAGTCAAAGTTTTTTCTGCTTTTAAAACTGGCAGGTGAAGTCCTCCTCCAGGGGGAGACTGGCGTTCAGTTCGACAATCCTTCTCCATAGTTGGCTAAATAAAGACGTCAAATTATAACTTACTTTATTCTTGGTTTTAATAATTAAGTGGATAAGCAATTTATACCTTGCTCCAAAACAATAATGAAAGCAAAGTACTATTAAACAAGCAAATCAGTTCACCGATCAGAAATTGTGAAAGTGCTTTAATAAAGAACTGTAAGTACTACCATATTGTAATACCAGCATAAAATAATCATTGTATGCGAGGAACAATTTGAAAACAAAACACAACAACCATTCCATGAAATAAATAAACACATCAAAGTACTTACTGCCTGCACATTTGGATGAAGTGGAGGCCTCCCTGGCCGTCTTTTCTCTGGTGGCCTTCCAGGTCCACTGTTGGTCTCTGCCAGTCGTTTTGTGGGAACCCGAATGGGAGTCGAGTCCACTAAAGGTAAAGGCTGTACTTCTTTCTGCTTATCACTATTAGAATATACAGCATTATGACATTTTAATTCTCACTTAACACAGATATATACCACTAATGATTGTCACTCTTTCATATCTAACACACAACAGATGTTATATAATTCTTAATATGGTAGTAATTTAAACCTGTAAACTGGCTACAAAATAGAATTCTTTAGAAAACAATAAAAACTGTTTCTTGTTATATTAACAAAAATTAAACATGGTAATACATATATTAGTTCATCACACACACAGTTTATTTTGCTTGGTGAATATAACAAAACAAACAACACTATCATTACACAACATGTTTCTTCTGTTATCATTCAGCATCAATTTAAAAAAATTGAATTCTACTACCTTTCCACAGACACTGTGGTTAGAACTCGATCCATAGCAGCAGAAGGTGATGGCTGGATATCCTGGAAAATTAGAAACTATCTGATTATAAAATCCATGGTTTATACTATTATTAAACACTTGAATCCAATTCACGGTCATCACAAAACAGAGAATTACTAATAAACAATTAACAGATGCAAAACATAATATAGTCTGTAAATTCAACCACCACTTCAATGTGTTTTATACATTTTGGTTAACTAATGGATGTATGGTTTAAACATTTTACCACTGACAACAAATCTTAACAACTTTACCATCTGCCACATATTCCAATGATGATCAAAATAGTTAACAGTTTCTGTATGATGAACTCTCAATTTTATGGTTAGCATTTAGTATACTGAAAGATTTTTTTTTACTTTACATAACATAACACTATGTTTTACTTAGGTGAATTTTCTTACATTTGTCGATGCTATGTTAAGACTTGGTTGCTTGGGAGGAACTGAACCGAGTGAAACCTGCATGCGTGGAGAAATGCTGTTAGGTTGGCAGTTGGAGGTTTCATCTCGTTTCTCTATCAATACGACTTTTGGTTTCCTTGGAAGAACTGAAAGTAGGCATAGCCCCACTTGTGTATGATGGAGCAACCTCTCTGTAGTTTCAATAAAATTATTTTTATAATATAGCATCTACATTATAACTGACACAAAATCATTTATTTCTTATTCAACTACTAACCATCACTGCTTGAGAACTGTTGCTATTCAAACAAAAGTAATTAGAACACTTCACTCATCCTTCCTTTGTGGAGTCTTACTTGGAGTTAACTTTAAGATATACTAAGAAAAAAATATCTACTAATTTGTAATTCCAAAATCATTATGGTTACAAGTAGAACATTTAGATTTAAATATACATGTTTATATATCCTCACAAAACCAACATTTACTATCACTTTTACACACACTAGCATTACATTTCCACTCAACAAAAGTTTCTATCTAATGCATGGTAAAAACAACAAATGTAACATAACCTGAGATGTCAAGTTAATACCTTCATACAATGTATTAATCCATTTCTCAGTGTTAGAATATTACTCAGGTAAAAGTTTTTCCAACACATTTCTACACCATATTTTTAACAGATCTATCTAAAATACTGTTGGATCTTTAATAAAACCCAAGAAAATAGTTCTGATAAGAAAAATCTATCAGAAAACAGTTTTACACATGACATTAAAATGCATTCATTATCAATACTTTTTGTGTTTAATCTTCAAATTAGATAATTAATCATTTTATTGTCTCATATCCATGTTTCACAATACTAGCATCCATTTCAATATCTTCAGATAACAGATTCACAGCTGTAAGTACTGACTGTATCTTTAAGTGATACACTTGTTAAGTACTGATGTTCTTACCCCATATCAGGAGGAATATATAAAGGAGTGATTCTTCTCCTTCCATCTGGCATTAGTGTTTCTATCTGTTTATCTGTAGGTCCTATAAACAATCAACAGGTAAGCTTTTTTGACAACTATATTTTGTAACTCTTTCAAAGAAAGTAAAAACTCTAATACATTTATGTGTAGCAATGCTTCTTAATGTCAGCTGTCTTTAGTTACATAACAGTTCTTAGTTTCAGGTATCTGTATAGTAAATACCACAGTTCTTAGTTTCAGGTTTTGGTTTCTTTAAAATTTTGCACAAAGCTACACAAGGGCTATCTGCACTAGCCATCCCTAATTTAGCAGTGTAAGGCTATAGGGAAGGCAGCTAGTCATCACCACTCATTACCAACACTTGGGCTACACTCTTACCAAGGAATAGTGGGATTAACTGTAACATTATAATACCCCCATGGCTGAAAGGGCAAACATGTTTGGTGTGACAGGAAATCGAACCTGCAATCCTTGGATTAGGAATGGAGTGGCTTAACCTCCTGGCCATGCCGGACTTTGGTTTTAGGTATCTTCATAGTAAATACCGCAGTTTTTAGTTTTGTGCATCTTTATAGTAAAGACTGCAGTTCTTAGTTTTATGCATCTTCATGGTAAATACCACAGTTTAGTTTTAGATATCTGTATAGTAAATACCACAGTTTAGTTTTAGGTATCTGTACAGTAAATACCACAGTTTAGTTTTAGGTATCTGTACAGTAAATACCACAGTTTAGTTTTAGGTATCTGTACAGTAAATACCACAGTTTAGTTTTAGGCATCTGTATAGTAAATACCACAGTTTAGTTTTAGGCATCTGTATAGTAAATACCACAGTTTAGTTTTAGGTATCTGTATAGTAAATATCACAGTTGTTAATTCTAGATATATTCACACTAATAACCACAGTGTGCTTGTGTTGGGTATTCTCACAGTTATTTAATCACATAGAGAGACTAAAATTCTCAAAGCCTAATGGACAAAAGATTAAACCAGTTTACCCTAGAATAGCCTAACGAACAAAAGATTAAACCAGTTTACCCTAGCATAGCCTAATGAACAAAAGATTAAACCAGTTTACCCTAGCATAGCCTAAAGAACAAAAGATTAAACCAGTTTACCCTAGCATAGCCAGATCTACTAATATTGCTTTGCTGATCTTGATGTTTGGAGCCACTGTTGCTGTCTACCAGCTGACTTGTCATCACTCCATTTGGAATAACTTCAGTTTTGGGTTTTTCTGTTTTAAATGTCTGCTCTTCTCTCATCTTTAAGAGTTCAGGGTTTTCTATAACTGTGGCTGATGAAGTAGTTAGTTGATTGGTCATTGCTAAACTTTTACCATACAGTCTCTGGTGGAGTTGATTCTGTTGCACAACATCATACAGAACTATGAGTTTCACAGACTAAATACTCCACAACAAGCAAATGAACCATAAACTAATTCTTATAAACATAAATAAAATGACCTAATCTCCAGAATGTAGCTTCATTATCTTAATATTTTGCTATTAAAGCTCTGCAGTTCACTAATGTAGTCGAATCCTAAAGAGCAACACCATGATCAGTAAATCACAGACTGATACATGTGTTTAGAAGGTTCAGATTATATTAAAACAATATCAAACATTCTTGAATTTACATTATTCAAAGAAACAATGCTGAATAAATAATATTTGTAAGCCAACTGTTAAACTGTTAAAACCATAGGATATGTTACATAAAAGTACATCTTTATTTGTATGTGTATGTATTATTTTACTTTATTATATCAATACATAAACAAAGTGATTGGAAATATGTTAAACCCTTACAGATTTGTTTAGACTTCATGAAAGTTCAAGATATTAAAATCTTAAAAATGATAATAAGGCCTCTACACTGAAAGATAACCTTCTGGTTTATGTTCAACACACTTAAGAATATGGAGTTAATAAGGCTACATTCTGAACAGACAGGTCATTATTTAATCTACATTAAAAAAAAAGTCTCATAATAAGCTCAGTTTGCATTAAACAAGGTTAAGAATGGTAAACTAATTCTCTTTGATTGATTGTTAAACATAAAACAGGAAGAAGTAAATACAAAACAGTTATTCTCAACTCATCTATTTTACAAATACCAATATGATGTCACATCTGTTAAGTGTACAACTTTTTATTTCTACATGTTAACTTTAAAAATAAAGAAACTGAGCAAGATAAGACAAACAAAGCGACAGTGATTTAAAACCTACTTGTATTGAAAATTGGTTTTGTAAGAAGAAAAAACAACAAATAATAATAATACACACAATATATGAAATAAGACATAAATTACACTTTTTCTTTTATATTTAGTGGCACCATTTTTTTTTCAGAGGAAAATCACACAAAAATTAAAACAGTGGATCATTAGGCCTTGATAAATGTAAAAAATTATATACATAATTTTATATTTGAAAACTGTTAGGCCTAAATTAACTTAAAAATCTTGAATGGTAGAAAAGTGTAAATATGACATCGGTCAGTAATCAACAGTTTAGTACAACTTAAAAGTGTTTGTGTGTGCTAGATACTGTATAGCTGGAATTTGTATCACAAAAGAGAAAATTCAAAATTTTGTTTTTTATGCATTTTAAAATTTCAGTTACCCTAACCGTGATACTCATTGCACTTCCAAGTTAACTTGAACTCTATTATGCTTTGGCATTGTAAATATAATGAATTTCCAGGTAAACTACTGGATTAATCAAATTGCAGGTCCTCTTACTTTATATGAAGAATATAAATATACAAGTTAATAAACTTACACATTTAAATTAATTTGTAGTTAATATGTGACACATATTTTTAATGTTAAGTTCCAAAAATCTAGTACCTTAAATCAATGTTTAACAACTAAATTATGGTAAACACTCAGAATATTGTATTATGAAATACGTCAGATTTTAGTGTAGTGGAGAAACCTTATAAATACTTATGTTGTGAAACAATAAAAATAATAAGTATAACCACATTGTGAACTTCCAAACAATTAAAATTCTTACATATAGTCAAGCTGTAAGATAGAAAACACTAAAAATGTTGTTAATAGCTGAGATGTATACTAGACACCCTTCAATTCTTCAACTCTTTAAAGTTGTCAAAAATTAAATCAACAACAGATCTAATACAAAGTATCAAGATCAGTCTTACAAGCATTTAAAAATTCATCATAGTAAAACAAAAAGTTTAACATTATAAAATATACAGCTTTGTATATACTACTTAGTAACATGGTGTTTTCATAACAATTACTGTGTGGACTTTGTAGTAACTTTGTATAGCACATTTCTCATGCATTTTTTGTACAAATATTTGGACATATTTCATCGTCAAAGAAAAGACTTTGGTAACCTCTTTAAATATCATATAATAGTATGTGTGTGTGTATGTATATATATATATATAGACATACATACATACATACATAATCCAATTAATAATATACTGGAGAAGTTTGAATAGAAAAACTAACAATTATTCATAACTACAGAAATGGTAAAATACATATGATAATAAATATAGTATTGATGTACCTTTTCATCTTCAGATATTGGTTTTCCAATTTCTTCCTCGGAGAACTCCACATATGCAACAGTTCCGTCCCATGAACAGACAAGCAACTGGTGACCAATACGGCTCCTGGTATTATCACATTATAAGAACCACAACAAATTTTACATCTTGTCTACAAAATAAAACCTTTCCTAATTCTATTATACATTAATGTTTACAGAGATTCAGCAAATTAACTTTAATTATAATTCACAATATACTGCAAGATGAGAAACAAATTATCAATGAGAAATAAAAAAAAAAAACCAGCCACCATAAGCAAACACTCTGGTATTTAAAAATAAACTTACCAAGAAACATCTAAGACCGAATTAGAAAACAACGAATGAATAACAACCAAAGGTCTTTTCAGTGAGGTCAGCTGAAAGTAAATACAAGTAATGACAATAAGTGACAAACAAATACTGGCTGACATATGGAAACGCAAAAAAAATTATGTGTTGGAGGGGTGGGGGGTGAGGGTGTTAATGGATTGAATTATCTTTGAGGTAAAGTTTAATTGTACTAAACACCTGTATTACCCCCACATTACAAACATTTTATTAAGTCAAAATATTGTTTCCAAGAACACAAAATATGTTTTTAAAACATGCAAAACAACAAACTTGGTTTAAGAAATTTTATTTTCATTATATAATTTTATGTTCTGACACCAAGAAATGACCCTAAAAGACCAAAACAATTTATATGCTGTGAACTTCCTAACAATGTGTATCACAAAGTGATGCAACAAATTAACACTTAACAAGGACAAACATGATTAAAGGTAAAAGATATTAATGGAACTTGTTAAAACATATATGTTTTTTTGTTAGCAATATTAATTGATCCTGTTTAATACTGTTTCTAAAGTGTTATTATTCTGACATAACAACCAACAAATTCATTCACTTAGAAAATTTGAAGGGGGGGAAAAAAAAGGGAAGTTTTTATTTACAGTTGTAAAAAAAACATAAATCAAAAATTAATACCGAAGGTGAAATGGTTATCAGATAATAAACAATGTAATGTTAAATCTTTAATAACAATATCATTAAAAGAATCAAATTTCAGAAAACAATAGTACTTCTAATAATTAACATGGAATGTTCTTCACTAGTGAAAAAAGTACAGGTTTCCTAGTGACCGATACACATATTAGTCATAAATTTTGCAACAACTGAAAAATTTCACCACTTTGATCTGTGACTTCATATATATTATTTCTGTAATGGGTTAAGAAAGTTTATCAAATTTGAAATACAATGTTAACTTATAAGATACTCAGATACTAAATTAAACTGTGCAATTTAACCCTTTCTTGATGGGCTTTGTATAACATACAGTTCTTCTACACACATGAAGGATTTGCACTTTAACTTTTGATACAGCTTGTGTACCTTCACAAAATTTTGCAGACTTTTAATAAAGATTACAAGTATTTTGTACACAAAAAAATCAGATTTTTTTTGTGAAAATAGAGTCTGTTTCAATACTATTAAATCTGAGTACAAAGTGATTTCATGTTACGATTAAGAAAACTATTCTTTGTCCAAAATCTCAAGTGTTATTTGTGTAATCTCTAAAACCTAAATACATTTTAAATGTTTGTTTTCAGTAAGACTTTATACTTTATGTTATTTTCTATACCTTGACAATGTGAGGTCTGTCATTTGACCAACCTTGTAACCATAAAAAAAAAAGGAAATAAATACACAATTATGATTTTTTTGTATGAGAATAAGTGCATATTATAACACAAAAATACAATTGTTTAGTCTAAGTAGTTTAAGTCTCATAATGTTATATGTTTATTATTTTTTATTATATTGTCCTTCCAGACATGCCATGCTAACATTACATAACGTGCATTGACTCAATGTATGTGTTAGGTATCCTATAATATAAAACTAACATTTAGTCTTCCCTGTCTTGGCTGTGTTTTAGTGGACTAGTATTTTGTAATATATACAGTCATATTT
Source organism: Tachypleus tridentatus (assembly GCF_004210375.1). Lineage (NCBI taxonomy): Eukaryota > Metazoa > Arthropoda > Merostomata > Xiphosura > Limulidae > Tachypleus > Tachypleus tridentatus. The sequence goes on from NC_134831.1 coordinate 94,429,610, forward strand.
CAATTGTTATATATTATATATATGTACAGATTATTACTATTCTGAAATAAATTATTAAACTTATTTTTCTTAAAATACAAAACAATAAATAAAGAAGTAAATCAAACAATTATCTCTTCTTGCTATGACCTTTGAACTTTACTGCTGCTGGACATAGGTTGCTAAGCCTTTTTTAAATGTTCACATGTGAAGGATATCAAACAAAATTGTTTTAGGTTTTATATATATACAGTTGAATAACCAAAAAATCATAAATAACTATACTGATACCATAGAATTACACTATAATTTATTAAGTTTATATATATATATATAGTTGAATAACCAAAAAATCATAAATAGCTATACTGATACCACAGAATTACACTATAATTTATTAAGTTTAGTAACTATGATGTATTTAGGTTTAAAAAAACATGAAACTTCAAGCAAACTGAAGACACAACCTACCTTCTCGAAAACCTTCAATCGAAAGAACATGGTTGCCTTTTCACAAACTAAAATGGCTGAGAACACCACTAGAGAGACATTTAAAGCTGTTGATTGGTTATTCATGTCATATATTGAAGTAAGTGTATGCAAAGGACTGTTTCCAAAAATGGAAAGAGATAAACATGGCTACTGTTTGAGTTAGTACACAAGCCATATCTCAGTGAAATAAAAAATGAAGTTCTTATTTTATATTCTAGTTTGTTAACATTGGTAATCTGAATTCACAATTTGTATGAGACTACAGACTTAATATTAACACTGCAAACATTTAATTTTAAACAGTGCTGCATTAAACATACCATGTGACTCACTTAAATCTACGTTTAGGTGTGTTCTTCCAATATTTATTTTTATATTATGAAATTAACTCATATATAATACTAAACTTTTGAATTATAGACTACAATTTGATTACAAACTTAGTAACATAAATTCATAAAACTGTAGTTTCATAACATTTTGAATTAAAGTCTACAAATGTGATGACATGGTCTTTGATCTGTGGCACGTAGTGAAAGGGTTAAAGAAAAAATAAATTATATTTTTTATACCACCAGCACTTGACATAATGTAGAGCCTTTTATTTACATCAAAGGTTTGAAAATAATTTAATTCTGTAATTAATTAAATAAAGACCAATTAAAACAACTCACCCACACAGACAAGGATCTGTCTCGACTTCCTATAGCACAACAACAGAAGTGATGAACCTATGTTAACATTTAAAATAAATTAAGTTTATATTAAGTAGTTGACAATGCAGGATTGTACAGAAATTTAAATATCTCATTATTCATGCTGTTGATACCTCACTGATCAAGGAATTAATATCTTTTGTTTCTTGAGAACAAAGCCACATTTGGCTAACTGTTGTGTCCACTGCAGGAATCAAACCCAGGATTTTAGTGTTGTAAATCTGGAAAATTATTACTATACCACCAGTTAAAATCATACATCATCATATAAAGTCAAGATTTCTTGAAAGACAGCATTTTGCATACTTGTATAACATGTAGGAGAGAGGTGACTGCAAAACACACACACACACAAACCACCTTGTAGAACTGTATGTGTGGATCCTGTGTTTTTGTAAAATAGTCCCTGTTACCTTATACAAATATACTTTACAATCCACATGGGTTATTAAAACTAAAAGAATATTTAATATTTTATTACCAATAGAACATAGTGCTCATAAATTTAAATAATAAGTTGCTAAGTTAATGGGTCCAAATCAGCATTTTTCAATCCTGCCTCCCTATACTGTCATTGACCACTAAAATGCAAGTACAAGAAAAACCATTATAATTTACATATGAATACTCTGTGAGTTTTTTTTTTTTTCTTTGTTTTTCATGAAACAAGGAAGGTGGCTGTGAAGGACCAATGGTTGTGAAACTCTGGTTTAGTTGGTTTTCACAAACCAGCAGTTGAGGAGCAAATGGTTAAGGTATTTGTGATGGAATGATGACTAACAAACACCATTCAAGAAGGTTATGATGGACCAGTGGTTCAGAAACACTGGTCTCCATGGTACACCTTAAACACAAGCTGCTTGGAAAGATTGAAATCATATCGAAAAAAAATAGCAAAGAGCAAATTTACGTCAAGCATGAATATTTTCAGGGTGGGAGTGGTATGAACTCTTCCATCTTTAACATCCACTCTGTCTGTCAATAAAACTGAATTTGAGGGTGTTGGGGCATCATTGTTCTCAGTAATCAATGTACAAATAGCTACCAATAACTTTACTTCCAAAAAAACCCTCAACTTTCAAGTGTTCTGTGGCCATGAAAATGTAGTTAGTGAATTGGCAAGACCATGATGTTCCTCTGAAGCACAGTAAAAAAATGTTAATGTTGGCATACCATAATTGGATATATAAAAATATTAATTCTTGACTGGTCTATATTCCCTCACGTACTGTGAAAGTTATTCTACTCTGGTCTATATTCCCTCACGTACTGTGATAGTTATTCAACTCTGGTCTATATTCCCTCACGTACAGTGATAGTTATTCTACTCTGGTCTATATTCCCTCAATGCACAGTGATAGTTATTCTACTCTGGTCTATATTCCCTCGCATTACAGTGACAGTTATTCTACTCTGGTCTATATTCCCTCACGTACGGTAATAGTTATTCTACTCTGGTCTATATTCCCTCACGTACGGTAATAGTTATTCTACTCTGGTCTATATTCCCTCACGCACGGTAATAGTTATTTTACTCTGGTCTATATTCCCTCACGTACGGTAATAGTTATTCTACTGTGGTCTATATTCCCTCACATACCATGACAGTTATTCTACTCTGGTCTATATTCCCTCACGTACCGTGACAGTTATTCTACTCTGGTCTATATTCCCTCACGTACCGTGACAGTTATTTTACACTGGTCTATATTCCCTCACGTACCGTCACAGTTATTCTACTCTGGTCTATATTCCCTCACGTACGGTGATAGTTATTCAACTCTGGTCTATATTCCCTCACGTACAGTGACAGTTATTCTACTCTGGTCTATATTCCCTCACGTACAGTGATAGTTATTCTACTTTGGTCTATATTCCCTCACGTACGGTAATAGTTATTCTACTCTGGACTATATTCCCTCACGTACAGTGATAGTTATTCTACTCTGGTCTATATTCCCTCACATACAGTGATAGTTATTCTACTCTAGTCTATATTCCCTCGCATTGCAGTAATAGTTATTCTACTCTGGTCTATATTCCCTCACGCGTGCAGTAATAGTTATTCTACTCTGGTCTATATTCCCTCACGTACGATAATAGTTATTCTACTCTGGTCTATATTCCCTCACGTACAGTGATAGTTATTCTACTCTGGTCTATATTCCCTCACGTACAGTGATAGTTATTCAACTCTGGTCTATATTCCCTCAATGCGTGCAGTGATAGTTATTCTACTCTGGTCTATATTCCCTCACGTACAGTGATAGTTATTCTACTCTGGTCTATATTCCCTCACGTACAGTGATAGTTATTCTACTCTGGTCTATATTCCCTCACATACAGTGATAGTTATTCTACTCTGGTCTATATTCCCTCACGTACAGTGATAGTTATTCTACTCTGGTCTATATTCCCTCACGTAGCGTGATAGTTTTTCTACTCTGGTCTATATTCCCTCACGTACCGTGATAGTTTTTCTACTTTGGTCTATATTCCCTCACGTACGGTAATAGTTATTCTACTGTGGTCTATATTCCCTCACGTACCATGACAGTTATTCTACTCTGGTCTATATTCCCTCACGTACCGTGACAGTTATTCTACTCTGGTCTATATTCCCTCACGTACCGTGACAGTTATTCTACTCTGGTCTATATTCCCTCACGTACGATAATAGTTATTCTACTCCGGTCTATATTCCCTCACGTACAGTGATAGTTATTCTACTCTGGTCTATATTCCCTCACGTACAGTGATAGTTATTCAACTCTGGTCTATATTCCCTCACGTACAGTGATAGTTATTCTACTCTGGTCTATATTCCCTCACGTACAGTGATAGTTATTCTACTCTGGTCTATATTCCCTCACGTACGGTAATAGTTATTCTACTCTGGTCTATATTCCCTCACGTACAGTGATAGTTATTCTACTCTGGTCTATATTCCCTCACGTACAGTGATAGTTATTCAACTCTGGTCTATATTCCCTCACGTACAGTTATAGTTATTCTACTCTGGTCTATATTCCCTCACGTACAGTAACAGTAATTCTACTCTGGTCTATATTCCTTCACGTACGGTAACAGTTATTCTACTCTGGTCTATATTCCCTCACGCACCATGATAGTTATTCTACTCTGGTCTATATTCCCTCACGTACAATAACAGTTATTCTACTCTGGTCTATATTCCCTCACGTACGGTAATAGTTATTCTATTCTGGTCTATATTACCTCACGTTCAGTGATAGTTATTCTACTGTGGTCTATATTCCCTCCGCATTGCCATGATAGTTATTCTACTCTGGTCTATATTCCCTCACGTACCGTGATAGTTTTTCTTCTCTGGTCTATATTCCCTCACGTACCGTGATAGTTTTTCTACTTTGGTCTATATTCCCTCACGTACCGTGATAGTTTTTCTACTTTGGTCTATATTCCCTCACGTACAGTGATAGTTATTCTACTCTGGTCTATATTCCCTCACGTACGGTAATAGTTATTCTACTCTGGTCTATATTCCCTCCATGCAGTGATAGTTATTCTACTCTGGTCTATATTCCCTCGCGTGCAGTGATAGTTATTCTACTCTGGTCTATATTCCCTCACATGCAGTGATAGTTATTCAACTTTGGTCTATATTCCCTCGCGTGCAGTGATAGTTATTCTACTCTGGTCTATATTCCCTCACGTACAGTGATAGTTATTCTACTCTGGTCTATATTCCCTCACTTACAGTGATAGTTATTCTACTCTGGTCTATATTCCCTCATGTACAGTGATAGTTATTCAACTTTGGTCTATATTCCCTCACGTACAGTGATAGTTATTCTACTCTGGTCTATATTCCCTCACGCACGTAATAGTTATTCTACTCTGGTCTATATTCCCTCACGTGCGGTAATAGTTATTCTACTTTGGTCTATATTCCCTCGTGCATAGTGATAGTTATTCTACTCTGGTCTATATTCCCTCGCGTGCGTGACAGTTATTCTACTCTGGTCTATATTCCCTCCGCGTACCGTGACAATTATTCTACTCTGGACTATATTCCCTCACGTACCGTGACAATTATTCTACTCTGGTCTATATTCCCTCACGTACAGTGATAGTTATTCTACTTTGGTCTATATTCCCTCACGTACGGTAATAGTTATTCTACTCTGGTCCATATTCCCTCACGTACAGTGATAGTTATTCTACTCTGGTCTATATTCCCTCACATACAGTGATAGTTATTCTACTCTGGTCTATATTCCCTCGCGTGCCGTGATAGTTTTTCTACTCTGGTCTATATTCCCTCACGCATGCGTGATGGTTTTTCTACTTTGGTCTATATTCCCTCCGTGCGGTAATAGTTATTCTACTGTGGTCTATATTCCCTCACGTGCCATGACGGTTATTCTACTCTGGTCTATATTCCCTCACGCGTGCGTGACGGTTATTCTACTCTGGTCTATATTCCCTCGCATGCGCGTGACGGTTATTCTACTCTGGTCTATATTCCCTCAATGCGATAATAGTTATTCTACTCCGGTCTATATTCCCTCACGCACAGTGATAGTTATTCTACTCTGGTCTATATTCCCTCACGCACAGTGATAGTTATTCAACTCTGGTCTATATTCCCTCACGTGCATTGCAGTGATAGTTATTCTACTCTGGTCTATATTCCCTCGTGCACAGTGATAGTTATTCTACTCTGGTCTATATTCCCTCGCGTGCGGTAATAGTTATTCTACTCTGGTCTATATTCCCCTCGCGTGCAGTGATAGTTATTCTACTCTGGTCTATATTCCCTCACGTGCAGTGATGGTTATTCAACTCTGGTCTATATTCCCTCGCATGCAGTTATAGTTATTCTACTCTGGTCTATATTCCCCCGCATTGCAGTAACAGTAATTCTACTCTGGTCTATATTCCTTCACGTACGGTAACAGTTATTCTACTCTGGTGTATATTCCCTCACGCACCATGATAGTTATTCTACTCTGGTCTATATTCCCTCACGTACAATAACAGTTATTCTACTCTGGTCTATATTCCCTCACGTGCAATAACAGTTATTCTACTCTGGTCTATATTCCCTCACGCACGGTAATAGTTATTCTATTCTGGTCTATATTACCTCACGTACAGTGATAGTTATTCTACTGTGGTCTATATTCCCTCACGTACCATGATAGTTATTCTACTCTGGTCTATATTCCCTCACGTACAGTGATAGTTATTCTACTCTGGTCTATATTCCCTCACGTACGGTAATAGTTATTCTACTCTGGTCTATATTCCCTCACGTACGGTAATACTAATTCTACTGTGGTCTATATTCCCTCGCGTGCCGTGACGGTTATTCTACTCTGGTCTATATTCCCTCGTGCATGCGTGACGGTTATTCTACTCTGGTCTATATTCCTCTCGCATGCCGTGACAGTTATTTTACACTGGTCTATATTCCCTCACGTACCGTGACAGTTATTCTACTCTGGTCTATATTCCCCCACGTACGGTGATAGTTATTCAACTCTGGTCTATATTCCCTCACGTACAGTAATAGTTATTCTACTCTGGTCTATATTCCCTCACGTACAGTGATAGTTATTCTACTTTGGTCTATATTCCCTCACGTACGGTAATAGTTATTCTACTCTGGTCTATATTCCCTCACGTACAGTGATAGTTATTCTACTCTGGTCTATATTCCCTCACGTACCGTGACAGTTATTCTACTCTGGTCTATATTCCCTCGCATGCGTGACGGTTATTCTACTCTGGTCTATATTCCCTCACGTACGGTGATAGTTATTCAACTCTAGTCTATATTCCCTCACGTACAGTAATAGTTATTCTACTCTGGTGTATATTCCCTCACGTACAGTAATAGTTATTCTACTCTGGTCTCTATTCCCTCACGTACGATAATAGTTATTTTACTCTGGTCTATATTCCCTCACATACAGTGATAGTTATTCTACTCTGGTCTATATTCCCTCACGTACAGTGATAGTTATTCAACTCTGGTCTATATTCCCTCACGTACGGTGATAGTTATTCAACTCTGGTCTATATTCCCTCACGTACAGTGATAGTTATTCTACTCTGGTCTATATTCCCTCACGTACAGTGATAGTCATTCTACTCTGGTCTATATTCCCTCACGCACCATGATAGTTATTCTACTCTGGTCTATTTTCCCTCACGTACTGTGATAGTAATTCTACTCTGGTCTATATTCCCTCACGTACAATAACAGTTATTCTACTCTGGTCTATATTCCCTCACGTACGGTAATAGTTATTCTATTCTGGTCTATATTCCCTCACGTACAGTGATAGTTATTCTACTGTGGTCTATATTCCCTCACGTACCATGATAGTTATTCTACTCTGGTCTATATTCCCTCACGTACCGTGATAGTTTTTCTACTCTGGTCTATATTCCCTCACGCATCGCGTGATAGTTTTCTACTTTGGTCTATATTCCCTCACGCATGCAGTGATAGTTATTCTACTCTGGTCTATATTCCCTCACGTACGGTAATAGTTATTCTACTCTGGTCTATATTCCCTCACATACGGTAATAGTTATTCTACTCTGGTCTATATTCCCTCACGTACAGTGATAGTTATTCTACTCTGGTCTATATTCCCTCACGTACAGTGATAGTTATTCAACTTTGGTCTATATTCCCTTACGTACAGTGATAGTTTTTCTACTTTGGTCTTTATTCCCTCACGTACAGTGATAGTTATTCTACTCTGGTCTATATTCCCTCACGTACGGTAATAGTTATTCTACTCTGGTCTATATTCCCTCACGTACGTTAATAGTTATTCTACTTTGGTCTATATTCCCTCGCATTGCAGTGATAGTTATTCTACTCTGGTCTATATTCCCTCCGTGCCGTGACGGTTATTCTACTCTGGTCTATATTCCCTCACGTACCGTGACAATTATTCTACTCTGGACTATATTCCCTCACGTACCGTGACAGTTATTCTACTCTGGTCTATATTCCCTCACGTACGGTGATAGTTATTCAACTCTGGTCTATATTCCCTCACGTACAGTGATAGTTATTCTACTTTGGTCTATATTCCCTCACGTACGGTAATAGTTATTCTACTGTGGTCTATATTCCCTCACGTACAGTGATAGTTATTCTACTCTGGTCCATATTCCCTCACGTACAGTGATAGTTATTCTACTCTGGTCTATATTCCCTCACGTAGAGTGATAGTTATTCTACTTTGGTCTATATTCCCTCACGTACGGTAATAGTTATTCTACTGTGGTCTATATTCCCTTACGTACAGTGATAGTTATTCTACTCTGGTCTATATTCCCTCACGTACAGTAATAGTTATTCTACTGTGGTATATATTCCCTCACGTACAGTGATAGTTATTCTACTCTGGTCTATATTCCCTCACGTACAGTGATAGTTATTCTACTCTGGTCTATATTCCCTCACGTACGGAAATAGTTATTCTACTGTGGTATATATTCCCTCGCATTGCAGTGACAGTTATTCTACTCTGGTCTATATTCCCTCACGTACGGTAATAGTTATTCTACTCTGGTCTATATTCCCACACGTACGGTAATAGTTATTCTACTCTGGTCTATATTCCCACACGTACGGTAATAGTTATTCTACTCTGGTCTATATTCCCTCACGTACGGTAATAGTTATTCTACTCTGGTCTATATTCCCTCACATACCATGACAGTTATTCTACTCTGGTCTATTTTCCCTCACGTACTGTGATAGTTATTCTACTCTGGTCTATATTCCCTCACGTACGGTAACAGTTATTCTACTCTGGTCTATATTCCCTCACGTACGGTAATAGTTATTCTATTCTGGTCTATATTCCCTCACGTACAGTGATAGTTATTCTACTGTGGTCTATATTCCCTCACGTACCATGATAGTTATTCTACTCTGGTCTATATTCCCTCACGTACCGTGATAGTTTTTCTACTCTGGTCTATATTCCCTCACGTACCGTGATAGTTTTTCTACTCTGGTCTATATTCCCTCACGTACCGTGATAGTTTTTCTACTTTGGTCTATATTCCCTCACGCACAGTGATAGTTATTCTACTCTGGTCTATATTCCCTCGCATGCACAGTGATAGTTATTCTACTCTGGTCTATATTCCCTCACGTACAGTGATAGTTATTCAACTTTGGTCTATATTCCCTCACGTACAGTGATAGTTATTCTACTCTGGTCTATATTCCCTCACGTACAGTGATAGTTATTCTACTCTGGTCTATATTCCCTCACGTACAGTGATAGTTATTCTACTCTGGTCTATATTCCCTCACGTACAGTGATAGTTATTCAACTTTGGTCTATATTCCCTTACGTACAGTGATAGTTTTTCTACTTTGGTCTATATTCCCTCACGTGCAGTGATAGTTATTCTACTCTGGTCTATATTCCCTCACGTACGGTAATAGTTATTCTACTCTGGTCTATATTCCCTCCGCGTGCGTGTAATAGTTATTCTACTTTGGTCTATATTCCCTCGCGTGCAGTGATAGTTATTCTACTCTGGTCTATATTCCCTCCGCATGCCGTGATAGTTTTTCTACTTTGGTCTATATTCCCTCACGCACAGTGATAGTTATTCTACTCTGGTCTATATTCCCTCCGCGTGCGGTAATAGTTTTTCTACTCTGGTCTATATTCCCTCATGCACGTGATAGTTTTTCTACTTTGGTCTATATTCCCTCCGCATTGCAGTGATAGTTATTCTACTCTGGTCTATATTCCCTCGCGCATAGTGATAGTTATTCTACTCTGGTCTATATTCCCTCGCGTGCGGTAATAGTTATTCTACTCTGGTCTATATTCCCTCACGTGCCGTGATAGTTTTTCTACTCTGGTCTATATTCCCTCCGCGTGCCGTGATAGTTTTTCTACTCTGGTCTATATTCCTCTCGCGTGCGGTGATAGTTTTTCTACTTTGGTCTATATTCCCTCACGCATAGTGATAGTTATTCTACTCTGGTCTATATTCCCTCACGTGCGGTAATAGTTATTCTACTCTGGTCTATATTCCCTCGCATGCACAGTGATAGTTATTCTACTCTGGTCTATATTCCCTCCGCATGCACAGTGATGGTTATTCTACTCTGGTCTATATTCCCTCGCGTGCAGTGATAGTTATTCTACTCTGGTCTATATTCCCTCCGCATGCGTGATAGTTTTTCTACTTTGGTCTATATTCCCTCGCGTGCAGTGATAGTTATTCAACTTTGGTCTATATTCCCTCACATTACAGTCATAGTTTTTCTACTTTGGTCTATATTCCCTCACGTACAGTGATAGTTATTCTACTCTGGTCTATATTCCCTCGCGTGCGGTGATAGTTATTCTACTCTGGTCTATATTCCCTCACGTACGGTAATAGTTATTCTACTTTGGTCTATATTCCCTCACGTACAGTGATAGTTATTCTACTCTGGTCTATATTCCCTCACGTACCGTGACAGTTATTCTACTCTGGTCTATATTTCCTCACGTACCGTGACAGTTATTCTACTCTGGACTATATTCCCTCACGTACCGTGATAGTTATTCTACTCTGGTCTATATTCCCTCACGTGCGGTGATAGTTATTCAACTCTGGTCTATATTCCCTCAATGCATAGTGATAGTTATTCTACTTTGGTCTATATTCCCTCGCGTGCGGTAATAGTTATTCTACTCTGGTCTATATTCCCTCACGTACAGTGATAGTTATTCTACTCTGGTCCATATTCCCTCACGTACAGTGATAGTTATTCTACTTTGGTCTATATTCCCTCACGTACGGTAATAGTTATTCTACTGTGGTCTATATTCCCTCACGTACAGTGATAGTTATTCTACTCTGGTCTATATTCCCTCACGTACGGTAATAGTTATTCTACTCTGGTCTATATTCCCTCACGTACGGTGATAGTTATTCTACTCTGGTCTATATTCCCTCACGCGTACGGAAATAGTTATTCTACTGTGGCATATATTCCCTCACGTACAGTGATAGTTATTCTACTCTGGTCTATATTCCCTCTCGTGCGGTAATGGTTATTCTACTTTGGTCCATATTCCCTCAATGCACAGTGATAGTTATTCTACTCTGGTCTATATTCCCCCTCAATGCACAGTGATAGTTATTCTACTCTGGTCTATATTCCCTCCGCGTTGCAGTGACGGTTATTCTACTCTGGTCTATATTCCCTCACGCACGGTGATGGTTATTCTACTCTGGTCTATATTCCCACCACGCACGGTAATAGTTATTCTACTTTGGTCTATATTCCCTCACGTGCAGTGATAGTTATTCTACTTTGGTCTATATTCCCTCACGTACAGTGATAGTTATTCTACTCTGGTCTATATTCCCTCACGTGCCGTGACGGTTATTCTACTCTGGTCTATATTCCCTCAATGCGTGCGTGATAATTATTCTACTCTGGTCTATATTCCCTCAATGCATGCGATAATAGTTATTCTACTCTGGTCTATATTCCCTCACGTACAGTGATAGTTATTCTACTCTGGTCTATATTCCCTCACGTACAGTGATAGTTATTCTACTCTGGTCTATATTCCCTCACGTACGGTGATAGTTATTCTACTCTGGTCTATATTCCCTCACGTACGGTAATAGTTATTCTACTGTGGTCTATATTCCCTCACGTTACGGTGATAGTTATTCTACTCTGGTCTATATTCCCCTCACGTGCGGTAATAGTTATTCTACTGTGGTATATATTCCCTCACGCACAGTGATAGTTATTCTACTCTGGTCTATATTCCCTGACGCATGCAGTGATAGTTATTCTACTCTGGTCTATATTCCCTCACGCACGGTAATAGTTATTCTACTGTGGTATATATTCCCTCACGTACAGTGATAGTTATTCTACTCTGGTCTATATTCCCTCACGTACAGTGACAGTTATTCTACTCTGGTCTATATTCCCTCACGTACGGTAATAGTTATTCTACTCTGGTCTATATTCCCTCCCGTACGGTAATAGTTATTCTACTCTGGTCTATATTCCCTCACGTACGGTAATAGTTATTCTACTCTGGTCTATATTCCCTCACGTGCCATGACAGTTATTCTACTCTGGTCTATATTCCCTCACGCACATGACAGTTATTCTACTCTGGTCTATATTCCCTCGCATGCACAGTGATAGTTATTCTACTCTGGTCTATATTCCCTCACGTACGGTAATAGTTATTCTACTCTGGTCTATATTCCCTCACGTACGGTGATAGTTATTCTACTTTGGTCTATATTCCCTCACGTACAGTGATAGTTATTCTACTCTGGTCTATATTCCCTCCGCGCACGGTAATAGTTATTCTACTCTGGTCTATATTCCCTCAATGCGGTAATAGTTATTCTACTTTGGTCTATATTCCCTCGCATTACAGTGATAGTTATTCTACTCTGGTCTATATTCCCTCGCGTGCACGCGTGACAGTTATTCTACTCTGGTCTATATTCCCTCACGCATGCGTGACAATTATTCTACTCTGGACTATATTCCCTCACGTACCGTGACAATTATTCTACTCTGGTCTATATTCCCTCACGTACAGTGATAGTTATTCTACTTTGGTCTATATTCCCTCACGTACGGTAATAGTTATTCTACTCTGGTCCATATTCCCTCAATGCAGTGATAGTTATTCTACTCTGGTCTATATTCCCTCACATACAGTGAGAGTTATTCTACTCTGGTCTATATTCCCTCACGTGCATCGTGATAGTTTTTCTACTCTGGTCTATATTCCCTCGCGTACAGTGATAGTTATTCTACTTTGGTCTATATTCCCTCACGCACGGTAATAGTTATTCTACTCTGGTCTATATTCCCTCGCGCACAGTGATAGTTATTCTACTCTGGTCTATATTCCCTCAATTGCGTGACGGTTATTCAACTCTGGTCTATATTCCCTCACGCACAGTGATAGTTATTCAACTCTGGTCTATATTCCCTCGCATGCAGTGATAGTTATTCTACTCTGGTCTATATTCCCTCACGCATGCGGTGATAGTCATTCTACTCTGGTCTATATTCCCTCACGCACCATGATAGTTATTCTACTCTGGTCTATTTTCCCTCAATGCACTGTGATAGTAATTCTACTCTGGTCTATATTCCCTCCGCATGCAATAACAGTTATTCTACTCTGGTCTATATTCCCTCACGCACGGTAATAGTTATTCTATTCTGGTCTATATTCCCTCACGCACAGTGATAGTTATTCTACTGTGGTCTATATTCCCTCACGCGTGCCATGATAGTTATTCTACTCTGGTCTATATTCCCTCACGCATGCCGTGATAGTTTTTCTACTCTGGTCTATATTCCCTCACGTGCCGTGATAGTTTTTCTACTTTGGTCTATATTCCCTCCGCATTACAGTGATAGTTATTCTACTCTGGTCTATATTCCCTCACGCACAGTAATAGTTATTCTACTCTGGTCTATATTCCCTCAATGCACAGTGATAGTTATTCTACTCTGGTCTATATTCCCTCCGCATGCAGTGATAGTTATTCAACTTTGGTCTATATTCCCTTACGTACAGAGATAGTTTTTCTACTTTGGTCTTTATTCCCTCACGTACAGTGATAGTTATTCTACTCTGGTCTATATTCCCTCACGTACGGTAATAGTTATTCTACTCTGGTCTATATTCCCTCACGTACGTTAATAGTTATTCTACTTTGGTCTATATTCCCCTCGTGCACAGTGATAGTTATTCTACTCTGGTCTATATTCCCTCACGTGCATCGTGACAGTTATTCTACTCTGGTCTATATTCCCTCACGCATGCGTGACAGTTATTCTACTCTGGTCTATATTCCCTCACGTAGCGTGACAATTATTCTACTCTGGACTATATTCCCTCACGTACCGTGACAGTTATTCTACTCTGGTCTATATTCCCTCACGTACGGTGATAGTTATTCAACTCTGGTCTATATTCCCTCACGTACAGTGATAGTTATTCTACTTTGGTCTATATTCCCTCAACGATGCGGTAATAGTTATTCTACTGTGGTCTATATTCCCTCGCATTGCAGTGATAGTTATTCTACTCTGGTCCATATTCCCTCACGTACAGTGATAGTTATTCTACTCTGGTCTATATTCCCTCACGTACAGTGATAGTTATTCTACTTTGGTCTATATTCCCTCACGTACGGTAATAGTTATTCTACTGTGGTCTATATTCCCTCACATTTTGCAGTGATAGTTATTCTACTCTGGTCTATATTCCCTCACGTACAGTAATAGTTATTCTACTGTGGTATATATTCCCTCACGTACAGTGATAGTTATTCTACTCTGGTCTATATTCCCTCACGTACAGTGATAATTATTCTACTCTGGTCTATATTCCCACACGTACGGAAATAGTTATTCTACTGTGGTATATATTCCCTCACGTACAGTGACAGTTATTCTACTCTGGTCTATATTCCCTCACGTACGGTAATAGTTATTCTACTCTGGTCTATATTCCCACACGTACGGTAATAGTTATTCTACTCTGGTCTATATTCCCACACGTACGGTAATAGTTATTCTACTCTGGTCTATATTCCCTCACGTACGGTAATAGTTATTCTACTCTGGTCTATATTCCCTCACGTACCATGACAGTTATTCTACTCTGGTCTATTTTCCCTCACGTACTGTGATAGTTATTCTACTCTGGTCTATATTCCCTCACGTACGGTAACAGTTATTCTACTCTGGTCTATATTCCCTCACGTACGGTAATAGTTATTCTATTCTGGTCTATATTCCCTCACGTACAGTGATAGTTATTCTACTGTGGTCTATATTCCCTCACGTACGGTAATAGTTATTCTACTCTGGTCTATATTCCCACACGTACGGTAATAGTTATTCTACTTTGGTCTATATTCCCTCACGTACAGTGATAGTTATTCTACTTTGGTCTATATTCCCTCACGTACAGTGATAGTTATTCTACTCTGGTCTATATTCCCTCACGTACCGTGACAGTTATTCTACTCTGGTCTATATTCCCTCACGTACCGTGACAATTATTCTACTCTGGACTATATTCCCTCACGTACGATAATAGTTATTCTACTCTGGTCTATATTCCCTCACGTACAGTGATAGTTATTCTACTCTGGTCTATATTCCCTCACGTACAGTGATAGTTATTCTACTCTGGTCTATATTCCCTCACGTACAGTGATAGTTATTCTACTCTGGTCTATATTCCCTCACGCATTGCGGTAATAGTTATTCTACTGTGGTCTATATTCCCCACGCACGGTGATAGTTATTCTACTCTGGTCTATATTCCCTCACGTACGGTAATAGTTATTCTACTGTGGTATATATTCCCTCACGTACAGTGATAGTTATTCTACTCTGGTCTATATTCCCTGACGTACAGTGATAGTTATTCTACTCTGGTCTATATTCCCTCACGTACGGTAATAGTTATTCTACTGTGGTATATATTCCCTCACGTACAGTGATAGTTATTCTACTCTGGTCTATATTCCCTCACGTACAGTGACAGTTATTCTACTCTGGTCTATATTCCCTCACGTACGGTAATAGTTATTCTACTCTGGTCTATATTCCCTCCCGTACGGTAATAGTTATTCTACTCTGGTCTATATTCCCTCACGTACGGTAATAGTTATTCTACTCTGGTCTATATTCCCTCACGTACCATGACAGTTATTCTACTCTGGTCTATATTCCCTCACGTACCATGACAGTTATTCTACTCTGGTCTATATTCCCTCACGTACAGTGATAGTTATTCTACTCTGGTCTATATTCCCTCACGTACGGTAATAGTTATTCTACTCTGGTCTATATTCCCTCATGTACAGTGATAGTTATTCAACTTTGGTCTATATTCCCTCACGTACAGTGATAGTTATTCTACTCTGGTCTATATTCCCTCACGTACGGTAATAGTTATTCTACTCTGGTCTATATTCCCTCACGTACGGTAATAGTTATTCTACTTTGGTCTATATTCCCTCACGTACAGTGATAGTTATTCTACTCTGGTCTATATTCCCTCACGTACCGTGACAGTTATTCTACTCTGGTCTATATTCCCTCACGTACCGTGACAATTATTCTACTCTGGACTATATTCCCTCACGTACCGTGACAATTATTCTACTCTGGTCTATATTCCCTCACGTACAGTGATAGTTATTCTACTTTGGTCTATATTCCCTCACGTACGGTAATAGTTATTCTACTCTGGTCCATATTCCCTCACGTACAGTGATAGTTATTCTACTCTGGTCTATATTCCCTCACATACAGTGAGAGTTATTCTACTCTGGTCTATATTCCCTCACGTAGCGTGATAGTTTTTCTACTCTGGTCTATATTCCCTCACGTACAGTGATAGTTATTCTACTTTGGTCTATATTCCCTCACGTACGGTAATAGTTATTCTACTCTGGTCTATATTCCCTCACGTACAGTGATAGTTATTCTACTCTGGTCTATATTCCCTCACGTACCGTGACAGTTATTCAACTCTGGTCTATATTCCCTCACGTACAGTGATAGTTATTCAACTCTGGTCTATATTCCCTCACGTACAGTGATAGTTATTCTACTCTGGTCTATATTCCCTCACGTACAGTGATAGTCATTCTACTCTGGTCTATATTCCCTCACGCACCATGATAGTTATTCTACTCTGGTCTATTTTCCCTCACGTACTGTGATAGTAATTCTACTCTGGTCTATATTCCCTCACGTACAATAACAGTTATTCTACTCTGGTCTATATTCCCTCACGTACGGTAATAGTTATTCTATTCTGGTCTATATTCCCTCACGTACAGTGATAGTTATTCTACTGTGGTCTATATTCCCTCACGTACCATGATAGTTATTCTACTCTGGTCTATATTCCCTCACGTACCGTGATAGTTTTTCTACTCTGGTCTATATTCCCTCACGTACCGTGATAGTTTTTCTACTTTGGTCTATATTCCCTCACGTACAGTGATAGTTATTCTACTCTGGTCTATATTCCCTCACGTACAGTAATAGTTATTCTACTCTGGTCTATATTCCCTCACGTACGGTGATAGTTATTCTACTCTGGTCTATATTCCCTCACGTACAGTGATAGTTATTCAACTTTGGTCTATATTCCCTTACGTACAGAGATAGTTTTTCTACTTTGGTCTTTATTCCCTCACGTACAGTGATAGTTATTCTACTCTGGTCTATATTCCCTCACGTACGGTAATAGTTATTCTACTCTGGTCTATATTCCCTCACGTACGTTAATAGTTATTCTACTTTGGTCTATATTCCCTCACGTACAGTGATAGTTATTCTACTCTGGTCTATATTCCCTCACGTACCGTGACAGTTATTCTACTCTGGTCTATATTCCCTCACGTACCGTGACAGTTATTCTACTCTGGTCTATATTCCCTCACGTACCGTGACAGTTATTCTACTCTGGACTATATTCCCTCACGTACGGTGATAGTTATTCTACTCTGGTCTATATTCCCTCACGTACGGTGATAGTTATTCAACTCTGGTCTATATTCCCTCACGTACAGTGATAGTTATTCTACTTTGGTCTATATTCCCTCACGTACGGTAATAGTTATTCTACTGTGGTCTATATTCCCTCACGTACAGTGATAGTTATTCTACTCTGGTCCATATTCCCTCACGTACAGTGATAGTTATTCTACTCTGGTCTATATTCCCTCACGTAGAGTGATAGTTATTCTACTTTGGTCTATATTCCCTCACGTACGGTAATAGTTATTCTACTGTGGTCTATATTCCCTTACGTACAGTGATAGTTATTCTACTCTGGTCTATATTCCCTCCGCATGCAGTAATAGTTATTCTACTGTGGTATATATTCCCTCACGTACAGTGATAGTTATTCTACTCTGGTCTATATTCCCTCACGTACAGTGATAGTTATTCTACTCTGGTCTATATTCCCTCCGCACGAAATAGTTATTCTACTGTGGTATATATTCCCTCACGCGTGCAGTGACAGTTATTCTACTCTGGTCTATATTCCCCTCGCGTGCGGTAATAGTTATTCTACTCTGGTCTATATTCCCTCACGCACGGTAATAGTTATTCTACTCTGGTCTATATTCCCACGCACGGTAATAGTTATTCTACTCTGGTCTATATTCCCTCACGTGCGGTAATAGTTATTCTACTCTGGTCTATATTCCCTCGCGTGCCATGACAGTTATTCTACTCTGGTCTATTTTCCCTCACGCGTGCTGTGATAGTTATTCTACTCTGGTCTATATTCCCTCACGATGCGGTAACAGTTATTCTACTCTGGTCTATATTCCCTCGCGCACGGTAATAGTTATTCTATTCTGGTCTATATTCCCTCAATGCAGTGATAGTTATTCTACTGTGGTCTATATTCCCTCACGTGCCATGATAGTTATTCTACTCTGGTCTATATTCCCTCAATGCCGTGATAGTTTTTCTACTCTGGTCTATATTCCCTCACAATGCACGTGATAGTTTTTCTACTCTGGTCTATATTCCCTCAATGCATGCGTGATAGTTTTTCTACTCTGGTCTATATTCCCTCACGCACGTGATAGTTTTTCTACTTTGGTCTATATTCCCTCACGTACAGTGATAGTTATTCTACTCTGATCTATATTCCCTCACGTACGGTAATAGTTATTCTACTCTGGTCTATATACCCCCACGTACAGTGATAGTTATTATACTCTGGTCTATATTCCCTCACGTACAGTGATAGTTATTCTACTCTGGTCTATATTCCCTCACGTACAGTGATAGTTATTCAACTTTGGTCTATATTCCCCACGCATACAGTGATAGTTATTCTACTCTGGTCTATATTCCCTCACGCGTTACAGTGATAGTTATTCTACTCTGGTCTATATTCCCTCTCAATGCGGTAATAGTTATTCTACTCTGGTCTATATTCCCTCACGTACGGTAATAGTTATTCTACTTTGGTCTATATTCCCTCACGTACAGTGATAGTTATTCTACTCTGGTCTATATTCCCTCACGTACCGTGATAGTTTTTCTACTTTGGTCTATATTCCCTCACGTACAGTGATAGTTATTCTACTCTGGTCTATATTCCCTCACGTACGGTAATAGTTTTTCTACTCTGGTCTATATTCCCTCACGTACCGTGATAGTTTTTCTACTTTGGTCTATATTCCCTCACGTACAGTGATAGTTATTCTACTCTGGTCTATATTCCCTCACGTACAGTGATAGTTATTCTACTCTGGTCTATATTCCCTCACGTACGGTAATAGTTATTCTACTCTGGTCTATATTCCCTCACGTACCGTGATAGTTTTTCTACTCTGGTCTATATTCCCTCACGTACCGTGATAGTTTTTCTACTCTGGTCTATATTCCCTCACGTACCGTGATAGTTTTTCTACTTTGGTCTATATTCCCTCACGTACAGTGATAGTTATTCTACTCTGGTCTATATTCCCTCACGTACGGTAATAGTTATTCTACTCTGGTCTATATTCCCTCACGTACAGTGATAGTTATTCTACTCTGGTCTATATTCCCTCACGTACAGTGATAGTTATTCTACTCTGGTCTATATTCCCTCGCGTACAGTGATAGTTATTCAACTCTGGTCTATATTCCCTCACGTACCGTGATAGTTTTTCTACTCTGGTCTATATTCCCTCACGTACGGTAATAGTTATTCTACTGTGGTATATATTCCCTCACGTACAGTGATAGTTATTCTACTCTGGTCTATATTCCCTCCGCATTACAGTGACAGTTATTCTACTCTGGTCTATATTCCCTCCACGTGCGGTAATAGTTATTCTACTCTGGTCTATATTCCCTCCCGTACGGTAATAGTTATTCTACTCTGGTCTATATTCCCTCACGTACGGTAATAGTTATTCTACTCTGGTCTATATTCCCTCACGTACCATGACAGTTATTCTACTCTGGTCTATATTCCCTCACGTACCATGACAGTTATTCTACTCTGGTCTATATTCCCTCACGTACGGTAATAGTTATTCTACTTTGGTCTATATTCCCTCCGCGTGCGGTAATAGTTATTCTACTCTGGTATATATTCCCTCACGTACCATGATAGTTATTCTACTCTGGTCTATATTCCCTCCGCATTACCATGACAGTTATTCTACTCTGGTCTATATTCCCTCACGCATACAGTGATAGTTATTCTACTCTGGTCTATATTCCCTCACGCACAGTGATAGTTATTCTACTCTGGTCTATATTCCCCTACATTGCAGTAATAGTTATTCTACTCTGGTCTATATTCCCTCCGCGTGCGGTAATAGTTATTCTACTTTGGTCTATATTCCCTCACATTACGGTGATAGTTATTCTACTCTGGTCTATATTCCCTCACGTACCGTGACAGTTATTCTACTCTGGTCTATATTCCCTCACGTACCGTGACAGTTATTCTACTCTGGTCTATATTCCCTCACGTACCGTGACAGTTATTCTACTCTGGTCTATATTCCCTCACGTACGGTGATAGTTATTCAACTCTGGTCTATATTCCCTCACGTACCGTGATAGTTATTCTACTTTGGTCTATATTCCCTCACGTACGGTAATAGTTATTCTACTCTGGTCTATATTCCCTCACGTACAGTGATAGTTATTCTACTCTGGTCTATATTCCCTCACGTACAGTGATAGTTATTCTACTGTGGTCTATATTCCCTCGCGTTACGGTGATAGTTATTCTACTCTGGTCTATATTCCCTCACGTGCGGTAATAGTTATTCTACTGTGGTCTATATTCCCTTACGCATACAGTGATAGTTATTCTACTCTGGTCTATATTACCCTCACGCGTGTAATGATGGTTATTCTACTGTGGTATATATTCCCTCCGCACAGTGATAGTTATTCTACTCTGGTCTATATTCCCTCACGTACAGTGATAGTTATTCTACTCTGGTCTATATTCCCTCACGTACGGTAATAGTTATTCTACTGTGGTATATATTCCCTCACGTACAGTGATAGTTATTCTACTCTGGTCTATATTCCCTCACGTACGGTGATAGTTATTCTACTCTGGTCTATATTCCCTCACGTGCGGTGATAGTTATTCTACTGTGGTATATATTCCCTCACGCGTGCAGTGATAGTTATTCTACTCTGGTCTATATTCCCTCCGCATGCGGTAATAGTTATTCTACTTTGGTCTATATTCCCTCACGTTACAGTGATAGTTATTCTACTCTGGTCTATATTCCCTCACGTGCGGTGATAGTTATTCTACTCTGGTCTATATTCCCTCGCGTTACAGTGACAGTTATTCTACTCTGGTCTATATTCCCTCCGCGTGCGGTAATAGTTATTCTACTCTGGTCTATATTCCCTCACGTACGGTAATAGTTATTCTACTCTGGTCTATATTCCCGCACGCACGGTAATAGTTATTCTACTCTGGTCTATATTCCCTCACGTACGGTAATAGTTATTCTACTCTGGTCTATATTCCCTCACTTACAGGTCATAGTTATTCTACTCTGGTCTATATTCCCTCACGTACCATGACAGTTATTCTACTCTGGTCTATATTCCCTCACGCATGCAGTGATAGTTATTCTACTCTGGTCTATATTCCCTCACGCATTGCCATGACAGTTATTCTACTCTGGTCTATATTCCCTCACGTACCATGACAGTTATTCTACTCTGGTCTATATTCCCTCACGTACAGTAACAGTAATTCTACTCTGGTCTATATTCCCTCACGTACGGTAATAGTTATTCTACTCTGGTCTGTATTCCCTCACGTACGGTAATAGTTATTCTACTCTGGTCTATATTCCCTCACGTACAGTGATAGTTATTCTACTCTGGTCTATATTCCCTCACGTACAGTGATAGTTATTCTACTCTGGTCTATATTCCCTCACGTACAGTAATAGTTATTCTACTCTGGTCTATATTCCCTCACGTACAGTGATAGTTATTCAACTTTGGTCTATATTCCCTTACGTACAGTGATAGTTATTCTACTCTGGTCTATATTCCCTCACGTACAGTGATAGTTATTCTACTCTGGTCTATATTCCCTCACGTACAGTGATAGTTATTCTACTCTGGTCTATATTCCCTCACGTAATGTGATAGTTATTCAACTTTGGTCTATATTCCCTTACGTACAGTGATAGTTTTTCTACTTTGGTCTATATTCCCTCACGTACCGTGATAGTTATTCTACTCTGGTCTATATTCCGTGATAGTACTGTGATAGTTATTTCGTTACTGCTACTGGCATTGCCACTTCTGCTATTTTCATTCCTCACATATCAGACTACTTGCTGCAGATAACTTGATGAGAATTTGTTGGCAATTCTGAGCGGAAACCACCAAAAAAAGACAAGGTTTTCTTTATGGCTTTCGTGAACTAAACAGATCTGGTTTCTCAACTCTCTCTATCTACAATATTATGCATCATATGTAGCCACTAACTTGTTTTGGGTGTAGGAAGTTTAAATTTATATTTTGAATTAAAAATAAAAATTCACTGCACAAACTACTCTCCAGTTAACAGACTGGGTGTTAAAACCATGTATAAGAACAGACACATAAAAACATTTCCTATACTGAATGAGAAAAATATTAAAACTGCACAAAAATCTATTCATAAGAAGAAACTGAAAATGTACCTTAAAAATGTTGTAAAATATCTATCATGAAAAACAAATAATCTTACCTTTCCAGTTTCTTTGTTGAGTTTGGATAAAATGTTTGGGTTGAATTTCTATGAAAAACATATCAGTATGGTTAAATACATTTCTAAACTTATATATTAAATATTACATACATATATTCTTGAAAGCAATATACTGTTCCACTAATTTTCTTTATCTGTTTATATTACCACTCTGAAGAATTAGAATATGTTACAATGTTCTTTATGTGTTGCTATTTTCAACAATGCTGTATTACCTTATTTGCCCAAATATAATTCTCACTGAATTTTGAAAGGTTAAATTAAAGCAAATTTGTTTTTCTACACATCAGTTGTGCCATATATATTTATTAGTTTCCAAATACAGTAAACAACTATTGATGTAATCGGGTTCATCACATTCACTTCCTTGAACCGTTGCTTTATCCTCTTGTGATTCATACATTATGTCATCATCCTTCCCATACATTATATTGGACATCAACATCTTGCAACACATTTAATAATGTTTTAACAGTTTTTGGTGATAGCTACTGGTATACCTAGCAAAACTGAAGGTGCGAGAATATAATGCGAGGTCTACTTTTTGGGAGATATTTGGAGAAAAAAAAAGTGCATTACGTCAGGGCAGATGTGATTTATTATTATAAAACTGTCTCTGCATTAACACAATATTAACCTATTACTCAGTTTATTTTCTTTACCAATATACATACTGTTGAAGATTTAAATTTCATAATTAAAATCTTCAAAGAGATTATTTCTAGAAGATATTTGTTTACGTGAACACATTTTTTGAAACTAGTGTTTGCCCCTACACTCAGTACTTTTAACCAAGTCCACAACCAATAAATAGCCACATGCGTGCTACCTAATAAGTTATACATGAAATATAGTTAAAAATATCACACACAACACAGTTTGTATATAGAATATCTGTGTAGTTAACGTTTAAAGACTGATTACGTGGTACTCTGTTAGTAAACATTTATTTCATATCATAACACATCAGTTTATCTCAAATTAAAAATAATTAAATTAAAAACTTACCTATCTACTCTACTTTATCTCACTGAGAAACATTAAACATACTTTATTGTTTGGTTTTAACTGTCATGGTTAATATCAGACATATTATAGAAAATCATCAAATTCCTATATCATATGCATTGTACGGTTCATAATTTTATAATAGAGTTATGTTGATGATTATAATGTAAAACTTTCACTTGAACTCATAGAGTGCTGTTAAAAGGTATTAATCAGGTATTGTAATTCATTATTAGATATTTGTATGGAAACTGTGCTAGTTGAACAGGATCTGCTAAACGTACTATACATGACCACTAACTGTACATTTGTGAAGTGAGGATGTGTGTGACACCTGTTTTCAACAAAACAGTTTCACTGTCTTCTACTCCCACCACTTGAGGTTATCAGAATACAGAAGCTGGTGAACATGTGATTATTAGTATATTACATTTATATTCATAATATAAAACATGATAACACAATAAAACTATATAGACTGTAAAACATCCTCAGTTCACCCAGATTAAAAGGTACAATACTTTGAAAATCATTCACAACTTTAGCTAATGTATGGAAACCAACGTAACTCACAACACAGGTTATAGCTTTTCTATGGCCAACAAAGTCTTTGTTGGTCTTCCACCCTTCCCTTTCAATGATCTGTGCCGTAGGGCCAGAGTTATTCATGGCATGAGCAGAAACGAGGTATTGACCATCAGGTGACCAGCTCAAACGTAGGATGTGTGTTGTTCCACCACACTAGAGTAATAACGGGTCTTTCTTTACAAACCAGTGATGTTAAACCAAGTCCCATATATTCATAAAATATGAAAAGAAAACAGACCACGTGCATAACCTAAAAAACCAGCTAGTCTGTTTGGAAGCTTTAGTTATAATCATTTTATTTGCTTCTTTTCTTCAAGTTAAAAATATCTGTTAGTATAAATATTGTCACAAGTACTTTTCATGTTATTGAAACAAACCAACAAAGTTCACATATCATCAAGGTTTAATTTTTTTACTGTGACATTAAAACTTCTCAATTTTCATGAAATATACCTGATTAACATGCAGTGCAGCTATTGTAAATTTGAAGATTAATTAGGTATTACTAATTATTGATTAAGTAACTTTACATTTAAATTAACATCACCAAACAGCAGGAACTTAATTGTATAGAAATTTAATTTACTGAGAACCAGAGAAGCAGTTTTATTTTTATCATTATCAAATTATTAACACTTACAATATAACAGAACCAACTAAAAACACTTAACTAATGTAACCCCAAGTACACTTACTTATGAAATAACAGAGCTAACCAAGTGACACTTAATTGGTGTAACACTAAGCACACCTACTTATGAAATGACAGAAGTGAGAAACACTTAACTAACATAACCTCAAGTACAGCTATTTATGAAAGAAGAGGACTAATCAAAAAACACTTGACTAATGTAACCTCAAGTATACCTACTTCTTCAAAAGGCTCAGAAACAACAGTCTCTTCCAACCAATCATGTGTCCTCCATACTCGTAAGTTCTTGTCATCTGACTGAATAACAATCAAAGGCACATTCATCAACAAAGAGACAAATCACTAAACAATGTCACTGAAACCAATATGAATAATGAACAGATATCTAACCATGGAACATGATATTCACTGTGCACTAACACCACTAGCAAGTAAAATGTATAATATTTGAATAACGTACCTGGGAGGCAACGTATTTCCCTACGGGATCCCAAGAAACCCCCTTGACTAGACCAGTATGGCCCTTTAGAACAGCAACAATTTCTAAAAGGTTTAACAAATATAGTGAGTAACGTTTATAGACATGCTTAACACTACGAGGAAAAATATAATGTGCTTAATGCTATAAGAAACACTTGATGTATTTTATGGAATACAAAAGATCATATGTGTTTAATACCATATGGAAATTTAACATACTCATTACACAACTGACCCTCACTCATGAACTGTATAGCCACAATCATCACAAAACAATGTAAAACTAAGTGGGATGAAAACTTGTACTTTCTATAAGAAACATTTTTTTGGTTCTGGTATTCTTTATGTGAATGTATATGGTTTATAAAATGTAAAGGCAGTACTGTGTATTTGAAGTAATTAAAACATTTAACTTGCTTATTATGGGCTCAATCACAGGGACTAACCTCACAACTATTTTGTGTTTGTTATAGTTGTACTATAATTTTTAATTCAAAGTTTTTTACATTACTGATAAATATTACAAGGGTTTTGTACATAAAATATCAGATTATTTTACCTAGTTTTAAGACTTTTTAAGTAATGATTCGTTCTTGTATTTTTTATTTTATTTTCAAATGCTGACTACCCAACCTGCAGAGAAATTTTAAGATTAAAGATACCTTTTGTGCATCAGAAAATTTTCAAAATTTTATAGGTAAAATCATTTTTACCTTTAGATAATTATCAATCATTTTAGGAAAACTTTATATTTTATTTATTCTTTAACTATTGTATTTCAAAATGGGTTTGGTCAATTTGACAGGCATTATAACCATCATAAATAATTAGAAAATAGATATAAATTACATTTTTTTTTTTTAGTTTTAATCAGAGAATTGTGACTCAAAACTACAACAGTTTAAACCTCATAACATTATCCATATATATCTTATTTTTATTTTACCTACCTTCAGTCATGTCTGTTTAACATCGCATAAAATGCAATGACACAGTCCAATTGCAACAAAGTTTGTACTCACTTTCGCTGTACCTTGTATGCTAAGCCTTGCCAAATTTCACACATAGAGGAGGTAAAACAAAATAACAACTACTTAAGTTACTCTAACTATAGAAGAATTTCACTGTAATTTACCAGGCTTCCTAACTGAACTGTATTTGGATATAAAAATATTTTTTGCACAACAGTTTCACTTACCACCTCCTTTCGAGATTTGAGACAAAGAATAATTTTGAGAAGTTCCCACCTCTAAGAGGCTGAGAAAAGCACATGGAAGAAGTCCTGAGCTTTTGATTGGTTATAAACAGATCAAAGAGGGATGCTTGTCTAAGTAAGGAGGTATTTGTAAAAATGGATGGGATGAGCAGAGCCACTGTGTTTGATTTACTAAATATAGAAAAAATAGGAGGTCCTTATCTGATATTCTAGTTTGTCAATACTGATAATTTATGTTTCTAATATGGAAGAAACTATAGACCTTGTATTTGAACAAACATCAAATTTCAACCAAAGCTGCATTCAACATACCATGTCACATAAAAATATTAACTCCCCCACTCTAGGTTTGGCTGAATTGGTTGACCTCATACTATAACTTCTCATATGTTTTGTGTTCCTTCAAAAATTGTGTACATTTTCAATAGCTATAAAGAGTCAGTTGTAAACACAAAAAATTTGAATTTTTAATAAACTATTTTCATTACAAATCTTGAATACAAGTCTACACAAGGTTGGTCAACTTGACCAATCTTGACTATAAGTTTACACAAGGTTGGTCAACTTGACTGATCTTGACTACAAGTCTACACAAGGATGGTCAACTTGACCGATCTTGACTACAAGTCTACACAAGGATGGTCAACTTGACCGATCTTGACTACAAGTCTACACAAGGTTGGTCAACTTGACCGATCTTGACTACAAGTCTACACAAGGATGATCAACTTGACCAATCTTGTAGTCACCCTTTTTCTTTTCTAAAATTACTTTAAATTGTAATATGAAACTACGTTTATCCTAAATAGCTTTAAACATACAACAGTACAAATTTGTTTATATTTAATATTATTGCCCTTTGAACCATGTCTAGATAATATTCTCACCAAATAAAATGTAAATCAATTGGCAAGTTTGACAGCTCACGTTACCCTACTGAATTACATAATGCACAGTCAACTCATGAGCATACTTTGTAAAGTTTTTATTATTATTCTTTTTCTTACTTAATCTAACCTAAAAAGTTTCTAATTTATAAACTTTATTTTTATAAAAATAAATAAAGAATACATGTAAGAAACAACAGATAGTGTACTTACCTGGGTCTCTTTTCTGCTGTTAATGACACCTAGCCCTACTTGTTTAATACTAATGATACCACTGCACTAAATTTTTATTTAATCAAATAATGCACCAAACTATATAGAATAATCACATGCAAAAAATCAGATAATGTCCCAAACCTATCCAATTTTTCTGACTTTCTTACTATGTGATATGAACCATTAGAAATTCAGCTAAGGTTTCCAATGTGTTTCCTGGGAAAATAAAGTTTGGACTAGAAGCAAAATAAACAAAATAATATAATAAATCATTTAATAGCTATAAAGCCCTGGCTTTCTACTGGTTTTCAATAATACAGTTTTAAATGTCAGTAATAACACTTGGTAATTCATAATTATGATAGATGGGTGTGGCAAGGACCCTGAATTTCTATTTTATGGTTATGTAACTACACAAAATTATGGTTTGTATGCGTTACAACATTATAATGAGTAATTTACATTAAATTTCATACTTTTCAAACAAGTGGTAAATAAATTACATTAAAGGGGATACTTAGAGAACAAATGTCACAATCCTCACACCAGGAGAACCTTAGACTCACTAAAACCTAGTAAGTGAAGAAAAAGAAACATACAACTTTATTCACTCTACATTAACAGAAGTACTTCACAACCTGCTCTATCCAAAACCATTTAAACTTTGCCCATAATTATCTTGAATGTTGAGATTCTTTAGTGGATAGTCAGTCACCTGCTGTTAGAACATGAAACACTGAGATATTAAGGGATATACTAATAAAATTTAAAGAAAAAGAAGGCTTAAGAAGCAAGGTATAGTAAGTGTATTCTTAAGGGAAAATATTTTCTTAGCAGATATAAAACCTTTGTTTTTGGGTCAGTAAAAAAAAAATATGTGTTGCTTACAGACAAGGCTCCTTGGAGCTGTCCAAAAATACAAGTTTTAACATGTTTATCACACTTCTTTGTGAAGTAAATATAATATCAGTATTAAACTATTTTTGAGTAAAACAATGTCGGGTTAGAATTATTATTTCCTGTTTAAAGTTTGGAAACTTGATACAAAGGTGTGCATTCAACACCTGGAAGGTGCTCATCAATCCAGATAGTGTTAAAAATAATACAAAAACAGAACACTAAGTTTTCAGACAATAAAAATGAATTTTCAGAAGAATAAATCCTAAAATCAAATAAACAGTAGAAGTGCTCTGTATTTGCATTCTTAACATATCTGAAACACACATTTAATGCATCAGAAACTGAATTAGAATTCAGAAACAAATGAATCATCATGAAACAAATATATACAGTATCATTATGTAAAGTGCCTTAACTGAAACAAATATATACAGAATCATTATGTAAAGTGCCTTAACTGAAACAAATATATACAGAATCATTATGTAAAGTGCCTTAACTGAAACAAATATATACAGAATCATTATGTAAAGTGCCTTAACTGAAACAAATATATAGAGTATCATTATGTAAAGTGCCTTAACTATTGACCTAAGATTCCTCTTACCCTGCCATTTACTAGTATTCCAGATAACAACAGTATTATCCACGCTACAAGAAGCAAGCCAGACATCGTGCGGAGACCAAGCAAGATCCAGCACATCTGGAAAAAATAAATAAATAAAATGGTGAACAGTTTTATAAACATAAACACCAAGAGAATGTACAAAACACCACAAATGTAAAGTAAAGAATAATTATGATCAAACTAAGTTCTGTTGTAATCCACTAATTTATGTTTAATCCAGTAGATAAATTATACTTATTTAAAAACCAAAAACTGTACATTCTTACACTGACAAATTACCATTATCTTAAGGATAAACCATATATTCTTCCACTGACAAATTACCTTTATCTTAAAGATAAACCATATATTCTTACACTGACAAATTACCTTTATCTTAAAGATAAACCATGTATTCTTACACTGACAAATTACTTTTATCTTAAAGATAAACCATATATTCTTACACTGACAAATTACTTTTATCTTAAAGATAAACCATATATTCTTACATTGACAAATTACTTTTATCTTAAAGATAAACCATATATTCTGACTTAAAAGTTCTTTTTTATCTTTATCTACTTTCTTTTAATATTCATAGAAAAATTGTTTTACAGTGTAGCTTGAAATTTTCAGTTTTTGAGCCAGCTTTAAGATTTATACACATTGAATATCACTGCTCACTGAATTACACACAATGACAAGTGTGAATGAAATTTAACTTTATCAATGTTACCAAAAGGTTAAGACATACTTAATACAGACAAACAATACCCTGTACTTGTTGAACCAGCAATATCCGTGTGACATTCTAAACCTTCCTGCCAAAGTAAACCTCTAATGAAGTACTGACACCATCAAGTTCACAAATCAGAAATTTCAACTTATTGTTCATTGGGCTTAGAAATGTCATGACTTTACCATTTACTATTATAATTTGAATCAAAGAAACATTTTCACCTCGTCAGTAAATGAAATAAAATATTATACAAAAAGCCAAGATATTGTAGACAAAGTTTCATAACAAAGGCACAATGTTTGCTATTCATAAAGTCTTTTTAATTCACCATATAGTAATCTAGATATATGAATAATATTTTGATAATGTGTCAAATTTATTATTTGGTATTACACAGTGGACCAGTTGTTTGATGACGATGTTACAGTTTGTGTTTTGTTCACTAAAGGTAAAATTGAAAATATAATATGTGACATAGATTGGAAATAATCTATGACTCGCTGTTGTCTCTGGTGTGGGCTGACGTTTCACCCTGTTGTCTCTGGTGTGGGCTGACGTTTCATCTATTCATATTCTATGACTTGCTGTTGCCTCTGGTGTGGGCTGACATTTCACCTATTCATATTCTATGACTTGCTGTTGCCTCTGGTGTGGGCTGACGTTTCACCTATTCACATTCTATGACTTGCTGTTGCCTCTGGTGTGGGCTGACGTTTCACCTATTCACATTCTATGACTTGCTGTTGCCTCTGGTGTGGGCTGACGTTTCACCTATTCACATTCTATGACTTGCTGTTGCCTCTGGTGTGGGCTGACGTTTCACCTATTCATAGCTTATCAGCACAGCCTTGGTTAGTAAACCTTTGGTTCAATGTCACAATATTACCCACAATTCAGGTTGCTAGATGAACCTCAAATAGGAAGTACTGCAGTTCACATCAGAGGTTGTGGAAAGTTAGAAAAATCATATTAGGCCTCTATGTTGACTATATATTAAATGTTTTCCATTAGTGAAATTAAGCCTACAGTTTGATATCTACTTTGTTTATATTAATATTTATTCTCAGTAAACAAATACATCTCTGGTATATAAGAAAATCTTTACCCTCAGAAGACTTCAACCTTCAAGGATCAGATACTATCTCACATCTAGCACTAATTATAGGCCCAAAATGTTCTGACCAGCTTACCTCCTGAGTGACCTCTCAATGTGCTGATACATCTCCACTGTTCCATGCTCATCAACTTTCCTGATGAGCCAAATGTTGTCGGTCCACCTCCATACCTGTCAACAAAGTTTGGTTAATGTTGCCAAATCCATTTCAAACATAAAGTTAAGTCTATATAGTGACTAGTCTCATGTAGTTTAGTTGAATACTAAGATTTAGGTTAGCTTTCTAGCTGTAAAGACTTACAAAAGTTACCACAAATAAAATCATATATGTATATAAAAATTGTCTTTTAACTTTTTCAGAACAGACATCATTTTATTTACACGTTAATAGATTTTGACTGTTACTTCAAAAATGTAATTACTTTTTTTTATCATGGTATATAAATAAATTTGGAATAAAAACATAACTAATAGTTCAAATTTCAACACAAGTTTTTAAGTTCTTAATTTTATAATCTTCAATTTCCCATAGTGCTAGTGTGAGAATTGTGAAATCTGATCTCTAGGTATCCCCTCTTCTTAAATTTATTTTTCACCCCTCCAAGAAGTATGAAATTCAACGTAAATTACT
Source organism: Tachypleus tridentatus (assembly GCF_004210375.1). NCBI lineage: Eukaryota > Metazoa > Arthropoda > Merostomata > Xiphosura > Limulidae > Tachypleus > Tachypleus tridentatus. The sequence goes on from NC_134831.1 coordinate 94,461,689, forward strand.
CATTATAATATTGTCATTGCTCAAGCAAAGCATATTTTTTATAGCCTTGAATCTTATTTGGTTGCAACATCATAAAATATAAAATTTGGTCCCACTTGCTCTGCACACTTTCACATCTTCTCAATATAAAATTTGGTCCCACTTGCTCTGCACACTTTCACATCTTCTCAATATAAAATTTGGTCCCACTTGCTCTGCACACTTTCACATCTTCTCAATATAAAATTTGGTCCCACTTGCTCTGCACACTTTCACATCTTCTCAATATAAAATTTGGTCCCACTTGCTCTGCACACTTTCACATCTTCTCAATATAAAATTTGGTCCCACTTGCTCTGCACACTTTCACATCTTCTCAATATAAAATTTGGTCCCACTTGCTCTGCACACTTTCACATCTTCTCAATATAAAATTTGGTCCCACTTGCTCTGCACACTTTCACATCTTCTCTTTCAATAGGTCTCATGTTGTCCCAAAACATTATGTTATAAACCAAAGAAAGCCAAGGTTTTAATATATTAAATGAAGTATTATATTTTAATGTGCAGAGAATTGTCTATTTCTCTTCCAGTTCAAACTTTCTTCTCACAGTAAATATATTGAGAAGTTTAGTTGAATTTTTAATGGTTCGTGTTATGAGAAGACCTGTGCAGTGTTTCTATTTATGGTTTAACCAAAAGTATGGTTAAGAATGCACTGTAGTAGTTTTACTAGAGTTGCATCAACTTTATTTCAAGAATATGAGAGGTAACTAACAGGCTAACTCACCTTCCCTGTTGCCATATCATCAAGACTTTATCATCTCCACCTGAAGCCAAGTACTTCCCGTTTCCAGACCACCTCACACAGTTTACACATGCTGAAAAATAAACGTGCTAACATGAATTTTAAATATACACATTAACTGAAAAATACAAAATTTAATATTTTTATGTCTACTTCTACATATACTCTATTACTCACTGCTCTACTTGCACAACAATTTTATTAAGCCATGTTCACATTCATCATTTTGCTTCAGTAAGAATATGTTCAAATACACAAACACTCTGAGTTCTACTCAGCCATATCCACTTACATTTGGAAAAACTTTTTTTAATATGCTTACTTTCACTATCTTCATTATACAAATTATAAATGAGTAATAATGAACTAAATAAGTTATACTGTTATGGTGGGTACAGATTTTAGACATTAGAAATGTAACTTACCAACTGAAAATATTATTAACATTTGTGTGAAAAGTCATATCAGTACAGTTCTTGGTGACTAATATTCATCATATCGACACTACAAACACTGATGATTACGCTTGTAGTGTTCAGTAATGTAAAATCAAATACCATGAAGTTATTCAAGTTAAGTGATTTTCTTTGTAGTATATTAATCAAGACTAGATAAATAATAACATAACCATTTATGCTGGTTTTATTATTCAGTCAGTTATCAAAACAAGAACAAAATATTCTCTATAAGCATTTTTAAGTCCTGGATAGTTTACAAGATATATACAAAGGTCTATGAAACATAACAGAGAAAAGATGGTATATTTAATATAATTAAAAGAACTCTCACTTCAAAATGGTCTATTTCTTAGTTACTTGATTTTTCAGGTTATGATTTTTTAAATTACAAATCAGAATTACTGTTCGTGTATATGGACAGTAGCAAAATGAAGATTTATGTCTCTGAAAATTTCAACTTGTAACTCGCACATCTTCTTACGCCAATATTTTTTTATCATTAATTTAAAATTTACATACTCAGGATTATCAAACAAAAATAACTAAGGGAGTTTTGATACCTTTTCAATTTTTCTAACTTTTGTGTTTTAGGTCTTAGAATGTACTATCTAAGTGCTATTCTAACTTTTGTGTTTTAGGTCTTAGAACATACTATCTAAGTGCTATTCTAACTTTTGTGTTTTAGTTCTTAGTACGTACTATCTAAGTGCTATTCTAACTTTTGTGTTTTAGTTCTTAGTGCTTACTATCTAAGTGCTATTCTAACTTTTGTGTTTTAGGTCTTAGTACGCATTCTATCTAAGTGCTATTCTATTTTCCAAATTGATAACACATTTTATCGTTTTAACATTATACACTATATCTTAATGTATGTTGTTACAATTACACAATTCCTAGATCCAGAAACATTAGACTAAGTGTGTATGAAACTAGTTCTATGGTGCTCCCCCTGGTGGAAAAAATACAATCATGTGATCCATCACTGTAAAAATGTTACTAAAAAACACAGTTTTATAGTTTGATTATGCATGTGTTTTTAAATGTATAACACAATTAAACATGAATTATACCAAGATGATTATCCATTTGTGACAACATCTTTGGTATATTTTCATTTTTTTCATCATCTTCTGTCATCACTGGTGCCATATTCCAGATGACTATTCTCCCAGCATCAGCACCTGCAGGATGATAAAAAACAACATCAGAGTTCCTTTTAACCTTCAAAACTTCTTCTGTTTGGATTTATTTTAATTCTACATCTAAGAAATTACAAAATCTTTTCAGCATAGCACAATAAAAAATTTATTTTGTTTATTTTACCAAACACCATGACCTAAAACAAAGGTGGTTTAAAATATTTCAGTTGGTCATAACTCCTTCATAATTATGACCTTTCTCTTTTATGTGTAAAGAGAATGGATAAAATATTCATGACATATTTACTCCCACCCAATCATCCAACCAATCAGACAGCATTTCTTTCAAACAAGTATTTAATGATTGAATGACTACAAACATAAAAGTGAAATACTACAACTCTATACATCTAAATATTCATCGTAACAAACCTGTTTCTAAAGTAGAAAATATCAAAGCAGTAATAAATAGCTTAGAATATATCTTTTTGTGCTAAAGAGAAACAGCTTTCTGAGTTAACTCAACATCAATACAACATCTTTATAACCTTTATTCAACACCTCTTAGAGTATAATCAACATACATCAAAAAACAACAGTTTCAACTCAAAACATTCATATACTCAAAAGCTTAAGGTCCAACTATACATGAGTTACTTCTGGTTACTTGTTTTACAAACAGCCTTTTATGACTGGGCACTTATTTATCGTGGTTTATTGTATAAGTTGCTAAATATATTTAAATATTTTGCCCATAATAATTGTTTTTCATCACCTCTACATATATCTCACCTTGGCCACCAGTTGCAAACCGTGTTCCATCAGGATGGATGTCAACTGAGAAAATGGGATGACCTGAAAAAAAAGTCCATGTGACTTCACATAACATTAATGGCTTGAATTCAAATATAACCAGATCAAATACCCTGACAATACATTTTCACAACCTGCAACTGTAATACTAAAAATGAGGTTAATACAGATATAAATGTTATGTCATCCACAACATACAATGCCTTTAATTTCTTTCTTAATATCAAATGTTGAGCTAACTGCAACATTTTCTAGCACAATTACATATAGACTATTAAATTTATTATGAGCATAGCAAAATACCTCATTGACAAACAAACAATATGAGTCATAGCACTTCACTTCATGTAAACTAAACTACCATTAGATCATCTTTGAACTCAACAACCCTTAAGTAATCTTCTAACAAAACTATCCTTATATTATCTAACAACAGTAAATCTAGTAACTTCCACCTGTTCTCTACAATCCAGGAATTTAAGTTAAAAATTCTGAGTTTCTTTCTGACTTCATCAACCTTTCTTAAATTCTCTATCTGTCATTCTTCCAACAAATTCAGAAAATTATAGTCATGCAATTTGCTCATAGATGAAAAGAAAAAGGTAATCACCACAGCCCTATTTCCTTGACTTTAAGTGTGTTAAACATGCAAGCTCTCCACTCCTTTCTCACAATAACAACGGAAGATAACTTCCACTGTGTTCTCCAACCTCTTATAGAAGATACACTTTGTTGACCTATTCCCAAATAAACTTACAGAAGATACAGTTTGTTGATCTATTGCCAAATAAACTTACAGAAGATACAGTTTGTTGATCTATTGCCAAATGAACTTACAAAAGATATAGTTTGTTGGCCTATTCCCAAATAAACTTATAGAAGATGCAGTTTGTTGATCTATTGCTAAATGAACTTACAGAAGATACAGTTTGTTGACCTATTCCCAAATGAACTTATAGAAGATACAGCTTGTTGATCTATTGCTACACAACTAAGTCTGGGTTATCATACATTTAATTTCACCAAGACTCACTGATATCAGTGACATCCTACAAGTACATATCAATAACCATAAACCTTCAATTTTAAATTTTTTTTTACAAAGACTTCTAGCATTCACGTAAAAGAAAAACAAACTTGATGAGTTGGAATTACTGATTGTAATAATAAGAAACACTATTTCTATTTAAGCTGAATAACAATGTATCTCAGAACAGCTGATATGGATATAACACTTTTATTGATAAGCAGAGGGCAATGTTTTGACCTTCCTAGGTCATCTTCAGGTTAACAAAGAAAGAGTTTACAACTGACCGTTGCCGAGCCCACACATAAACAAAGAAATACTCATTTTTTTGGTGTTTAATTTTTTACTTTAGAAAGTATTAACAATAATCCTACTAAAAATTCAAGTTAACTATTAACTATATGAGAAATAACTAATTTTCTGTTCAAACCAAAAGTCATTCTAGGAAGAAAATACTAGTAATTTAGGTCTCTCTCTATTTTTTAGTTGTGGTTATGAGGTCAGTAAAAAGAACGGTTGGTTGATTGGTTTGGTGTTTTATGGCACAAAACAACTGGGCTATCTGCACCAAACATCCAGTAAATATTAAAATTAGAGAAAAATTATTAAAATTCATAAAAGGAAATTAAAGCAAAACAAGGCAAAGTTTAATTTTTAAATTAAAAACATAAATAGCATTAAGTCCAATGTTTACATCTACTCTACAGCAATAAGAGAAAAACTACAGTAATACAAGTTATAAAGGACTTTCTGTAACACAATTGTAATTATCATAACTTGCCAGGAAGACTAATGGGTAAGTTCAAAAACCACTTTATCAGTCCCAGATAAAATAAAACAATCAGTTAAAAAACTGTGACCAATGCGTAGTCTAGTTAGAACAACTTCCTCTTTCCAATCCTTATGGGAGTACAGTAGCCAAAGTCCAATAGAGGGTTTTATTTGAAAAAGCTTGTTTTCACATTGCTCACTCCAAGTCAATAGTGCCAGAGCAGATAGGTTTAGCTGCTGTGTCAACAACCCCGTTCTCATGAATACCAACATGGCCTGGTATCCAGAGAAACTAGATAGAAGTAGATGTTAAAGAGAAATGGGCCAGTCGTATCTGAATATCAGCAAGAACAGGGTGTGAACTAATGCGAAGCAATTCCAGGGCCAGTAGAGAACAAAGCAAGTCAGTATAAATAGTACAGTTTGAGTACTGCTTAGCTTCTATGTGATCCAGGACAAGAGAAACGACATACAGTTCAGCAGTGAACACAGAAACCGTAAAGAGGATTCTGTGTGCTACCACCAAACCACAACAAACAATGGCAGAGTCCACAGAGTCACCTGATTTCGAGCCATCTGTAAAAACAGGAATAGAAGGATAGTTCAATAAGATGTTCAGCAAATAACAGACAATATTTCCAACCAGGAGTTTCTGCTTTTCTCAGATGAATTAAAGATAAGTCACATTTTGGGACTGTAATAAACCTTAGTGGGATGAGCTGACCAGCAGATACAGCAATATTATCCAATGACAGACTCAATTCATCCAACTGCTCCTTGATACAAATGTCAAAAGGAACAATGGCAGATCATCTGTTCTGAAAAAGCATGGCCTACCAAAGAAGGAAAATGCAAACCCAGGTGGGATGCTTCGGTAAGGAATCAAGTTTTGAAACATACAGAAAATACAGTTGCAAACAGCAGAGGTGCAAAGGTGATTCACGAAACACTGTGTACAAGCTCTGAACTGGCTGGGGAAGTGCAGAAAGCCCCAGTGCAGAGCTGAAGTCCCTGATGATGAATGGGGTCCAGCATCTTTAATGCCAAGGTCCTGGCAGAGCCATAGACCAGTGATCCATAGTCTAGTTTTAATCGAATAAGAACACGATATATCTTTAACATAGAACATCAATCTTCTCTGCAAGTGTTGGAAGAAAGGACACGAATAATGCTCAGTGCTCTTGTACATTTGACCAGTAGTTGCTTGATGTGTGGTATAAAGGTCAGTTTTCAGTCAAAGATAAGCCCCATGAATTGTCTCAGGGACCACAGGTTGTACTACTTTACCAATACGGAATTCAGGATCAGGGTGACTACCCTGTTTGCAGTAAAAGTGCATGCAAACGGTTTTAGAGAGAGAAGTTAAAATCTTTTGCTGTGGTCCACTACAGTAAACGAATGATGACAGTCTGTGGCTGCCACTCAATATCTCTCATGTTTGACGACTGACAAACAGCCTGTTTGCAATAGTAAGAGGGAGTTGTTCAGTGATGACATTATTCTTTATACTGAAAAGTGCAAAACTCAAAACACAGCCTTGAGGGACTCCAAGTTCTTGTAGAAAAGTGTCAAATCCACTCGAACTTGGAATTGTTTGTCCATTGAAAAACTTTTAGTAGAAATGGTTAAACAGCCATGTAACCCATATAAATGGAGGACTCGCAAAATGCCATACCTCTATGTTGTATCATAAGACGTTGTTCTCAATGTCAAAGAATATTGATACAAGATGTTGTCATTTGAAAAAAGCTTCTCTGATTGATGTTTCAAGTTGAATCAGGTGGTCCATGGTGGAGCTCTGTCGTCAGGACCCACACTGGGTGAGCATGAGGAGGAAGTCTGATTCAAGGAACCAAACAAGATGAGTATTAACCATCCTCTCTAAGTTCTTACAGAGACAACTCGTCAAAGTAATTGAACAGAAGTTTGAAGGAATCTTGGGATCCTTCCCAGGCTAAGAGGAAGGTAGGATAATTGCCCAGTGCCAGGCATCAGGAAAAACATTTTTCTATCATATCCGGGTTAAAAACAATCAAAAGAATAGCAAGAGACAGATGGCACAGTATTTCAGAGTGTACATCATCAAGTCTGACCAATGTCATTTCTGTACAAAAAAACTGCTGAAATGTCACTGTATTAGCAAGTTTCAGAAATGTTTCCTGTATGGAAAGACATACAGGATGGTAGAAAGCAATCAGTGCTTTGATATCATTAAGATTATAACATAAACCTCAACAGTTCCATTGTATCAAGGTGGTAATTTTTATTTATGTGCAGGCAAATTGGGTTGAGAACCCTTCTGTTTATGACCACACCTTTTTTCTTTATTGTCTTTATTCGAAGGAGGTCTGTAGACCTCCATAGATCCTGCCATGGGTTAAGTGGGCAGATCTTTGTTGTTGGAAGAGGATTCCAGTGACTGAGGACATGAAATAATGATTGTTTTGCATCTTGGTGTGGGAGAAGAACATGTACCTGGAACCAAAGGAAGTGGATCTTGGGGTCTACTGGAATGTATGTTAGAGACAGAGATGGGTGTTGACATTGATTCATCAACTTTTTTAACCATGAAGGTTGAAAGACTTTTCATTTGGTTTAAGAATGATTCTTTTGGAGACACAAAGAGATCCACCTGTACTCCCACTAGTGGAATGAAGTGCAGTGGCATACAACCGAGATGAAGTGGTGGACAGCAACTTTCAAGCCTCAGGGTAAGTAATGCTATGAATCATTTTCAAATGCTGTACCTCTTTTTCTTCCAACCATTTAGGGCAAGAACAAAAACAGGACAGGTGAGAGCCATTGCACTTAACCCAATGAGAGTCCATTTCACACTCACAGGCATCATGGTCTTTGCCATTGCAATGAGCATATGTCAAGGAAGAACCACAACCAAACTGATGACACTGGGAACATCCAAGTGGGTTTGGAATGTCTGCTGTACCTTGCAATTAAGATAACCTGCCTTGATGGTGGCAGGTGGATGCAATGATGTAAATGTCAGAATGAGGACACTAGTTGGCATCATAATTTCATCTTTGCAAGTAGTGATACACCTCACTGCAGAAACTCCTTGGTTGGAGAAACCAACAAGAATCTCTGACTCGGGGATATTCTTCAAAACCCTCTCAACAATAACTCATGACAAATTTAAAGTAGCATAAGGCATAACCTCAACAGGTATATCCCCAAATGCTTTCAAATGCAAGAGTAGTTCACTGTGTTGAGATGTGGATGTTTCCAGCAATATGTCACCAGAGCAAAGCTTCTTACTGACTTTGGGGAGCCAGCAAGCCCCTCTAGTCCCTCCTGAATGAAAAAAAGGGAGACATCTGCTCTAAAGATTTGTCTGAAAGAGAATGTAGTATAAGAAAATGAGGTACAGGTGTTACAGATGTTGAAGATTGGTGTTCAGAATCTTCAAGATTTACCTATGGACTATTTTTTCATTATTTTATTTAAGTTTTTATTTGGAGGATCCATAATAAAAAAAGTATTTCAGTACCCTCTGACCCCACCCACCATGGAGCCCTACAAGGGGATGAGCTACAATGCCAAACAAGCACACTGCAGCAACACCAGGGTTTCGTGAGCACTATACCCAAACACCAGAATCAGATGCACTGTCCACAACACCTGTTGAGAACATCCAACACTGGTACTTGGCTGACCCCGAGTTAGACTAGTCAAAAATCAGACTATAACTCTTTAAATTCACAGACAAATATTTAGTAAATCTACTTTCTGTGTAAAAAAGACTGGTAATGTTTCTTGAAAGCTCTCCAAATTTCATGAAGATGTACACTTAATACATTAGAAGCACTAGCTCATTACCTGTGGTGTCAGTGCATTAGACCCATGTATAAAGTATTCACAACGTCACATATGCACCCTGAGAATGGAGAACAAGTTCTCTGTGATGAGAAATGGAGGCAAAATGTTAAGATTTTGACCCCCCACTGCAAATATACATGCATACAGGATAAAAATTTTGCAAAGTTGGGGGTTTCATCTTGCAGAATAAAAAAGTTTTTTTTTTAAATATCATGTGTATAAGAAGAAGTTCCCTAAAAGTATGATGCATAGTTTCCTAGTTATTTGGGTCATTATAGTATGATGCATAGTTTCCTAGTTATTTGGGTCATTATAGTATGGTGCATAGTTTCCTAGTTATTTGGGTCATTATAGTATGGTGCATAGTTTCCTAGTTATTTGGGTCATTATAGCATGATGCATAGTTTCCTAGTTATTTGGGTCATTATAGTATGATGCATAGTTTCCTAGTTATTTGGGTCATTATAGTATGATGCATAGTTTCCTAGTTATTTGGGTCATTATAGTATGATGCATAGTTTCCTAGTTATTTGGGTCATTATAGTATGATGCATAGTTTCCTAGTTATTTGGGTCATTATAGTATGATGCATAGTCTCCTAGTTATTTGGGTCATTATAGTATGATGCATAGTCTCCTAGTTATTTGGGTCATTTATAGTATGATGCATAGTTTCCTAGTTATTTGGGTCATTATAGTATGATGCATAGTTTCCTAGTTATTTGGGTCATTATAGTATGATGCATAGTTTCCCTAGTTATTTGGGTCATTATAGTATGATGCATAGTCTCCCTAGTTATTTGGGTCATTATAGTATGATGCATAGTTTCCCTAGTTATTTGGGTCATTATAGTATGATGCATAGTTTCCCTAGTTATTTGGGTCATTATAGTATGATGCATAGTTTCCTAGTTATTTGGGTCATTATAGTATGATGCATAGTTTCCTAGTTATTTGGGTCATTATAGTATGATGCATAGTTTCCCTAGTTATTTGGGTCATTATAGTATGATGCATAGTTTCCTAGTTATTTGGGTCATTATAGTATGATGCATAGTTTCCTAGTTATTTGGGTCATTATAGTATGATGCATAGTTTCCCAGTTATTTGGGTCATTATAGTATGATGCATAGTTTCCTAGTTATTTGGGTCATTATAGTATGATGCATAGTTTCCTAGTTATTTGGGTCATTATAGTATGATGCATAGTCTCCTAGTTATTTGGGTCATTATAGTATGATGCATAGTCTCCTAGTTATTTGGGTCATTATAGTATGATGCATAGTTTCCTAGTTATTTGGGTCATTATAGTATGATGCATAGTCTCCTAGTTATTTGGGTCATTATAGTATGATGCATAGTTTCCTAGTTATTTGGGTCATTATAGTATGATGCATAGTTTCCTAGTTATTGGGGTCATTATAGTATGATGCATAGTTTCCTAGTTATTTGGGTCATTATAGTATGATGCATAGTTTCCTAGTTATTTGGGTCATTATAGTATGATGCATAGTTTCCTAGTTATTTGGGTCATTATAGTATGATGCATAGTTTCCTAGTTATTTGGGTCAGCCAAGGTGATTGAGTCTGTATAGGGAGAGTTAAGGGTGGAATAATTGTTAATCTCTTTCACTACTTGCACTATAACTTTTAGTACAACTTTTGATACAAGTGTATCTTCACAAAATTTGGTAGACTTTTAGTAAAGATTACAAGTTTTGTGTACACATTTTTAATAAAATATTTTCACTAAAGATTTATTTGGGAAAATATCAAATCTGTTTCTTTACTAGTAAATTTGAATACAAAGTGATTTCAAGTTACGCTTAAGAAAACTATTCTTTGTCCCAAAAAATCTCAAGTGTTATTTGTGTAATCTCTAAAACCTTCTAAATACATTTCAAATGTTTGTTTTCAGTAAGACTTTACATTTTATGTTATTTTCTACACTCTAACTATGTGGGGTCTGTCATTTGACCAACCTTGTAACCATCACAGAAACTTAGGAGATAAATATAAATTATGATTTTTTTCTTTAACTAGAATGATCATATATTATAAACACAAAAATACAAATATTTAGTCTAAGTAGCTTAACTCTCATAACTCTGTGTATTTTTATATATTTTATTACTTTTTATTATACTGACCTTACAGTCATGCCTAGCTAACATCACATAACTAGCATTAACACAGTACATGTGCACTCATATCAGATATCCTATAATAAAAACTGACCTTTAGTCTTCCCTGATTCATGATAACAAGAAATCTACTTGAAATAAAAATGTATCTCAGGACAGCTGGTAAAAGTGTTAATACCAATACCAGCCATCCTTTGATACATGTTTAATATCTCCTGTCTTGGCTGTGTTTTAATTGACTAGTATTTTGTAATATATAGTCACATTGCAGTTATTATACATTATATATATATATATATATACAGATTATTACAATTTAGATATAAATTAAACTTATTTTTCTTAAGGTATAGAACAATAAATAAAGAAGTAAATCAAACAATTATCTCTTTTGGCTACGACCTTTGAACTATACTGCTGCTGGACATAGGTTGCTAAGCCTTTTAAATTTTCACATGTGAAGAATATCAAACAAAATTATTTTAGGTTTTATATATACAGTTGAATAACCACAAAATCATAAATAACTATACTGATACCATAGAATTACACTATAATTTATTAAGTTTATATATATATACAGTTGAATAACCACAAAATCATAAATAACTATATTGATACCATAGAATTACACTATTATTTATTAAGTTTAGTAACTATGATGTATTTAGGTTTAAAAAACATGAAACTTCTATCAGACTAAAGAAACAACCTACCCTCCTAAAATCTTTATTTGAAAAAACTGGTAACCTTTTCACAGACTAAAATGGCTGAGAAAACCACTAGGGGTTCATTCTAAGCTGTCGACTGGTCATTCACTTCATATATTGAAGTAAATGTATATAATGGACTGCTTCCAAAAATGGAAATATGTGAGGGGCCACTGTATTTGATTCAATACACGTTATATCTCAGCTGAATAAAAACAATATAAGGTTCTTATTTTATATTCTAGCTTGTTAATATTACTAATCCAAATTTCTAATATGAACAAAACTATAGACCTGGTATTTTAACACTGCAAACACCTAATTTTAAACAGTGCTACATTCAACATACCACTTGACTCACTAAAATCTATATTTAGGAGTTCTTTTAATATTTACTTTTAAATTAAGCCATGTATAAGTTTCTCAAGTCCAACCACACCACATTATAATAATCAATCATGACCGTGCTACTTCAAATTGTAAGAATCAGTTTCTCGAGTCCAACCACACCACTTTGTAGTTATCCATCATGACTGTGCCACTTTAAATTATATGAATCAGTTTCTCAAGTCCGACCACATTTTAGTAATCCATCATGACCGTGCTACTTCAAATTGTAAGAATCAGTTTCTCGAGTCCAACCACACCACACTGTAGTAATCTATCATGACCGTGCCACTTTAACTTGTATGAATCAGTTTCTCAAGTCCAACCACATTGTAGTAATCCATCATGACCGTGCCACTTTAAATTGTATGAATCAGTTTCTCAAGTCCAACCACACCACATTGTAGTAATCCATCATGACCGCGCCACTTTAAATTGTAAGAATCAGTTTCTCAAGTCAAACTACACCACATTGTAGTAATCCATCATGACCGTGCCACTTTAAATTGAATGAATCAGTTCCTCGAGTCCAACCACATTGTAGTAATCCATCATGACCGTGCCACTTTAAATTGTATGAATCAGTTTCTCGAGTCCAACCACACCACATTGTAGTAATCCATCATGACTGTGCCACTTTAAATTGCATGAATCAGTTTCTCGAGTCCAACCACACCACATTGTAGTAATCCATCATGACCGTGCCACTTTAAATTGTAAGAATCAGTTTCTCGAGTCCAACCACACCACATTGTAGTAATCCATCATGACCGTGCCACTTTAAATTGTATGAATCAGTTTCTCGAGTCCAACCACATTGTAGTACTCCATCATGACCGTGCCACTTTAAATTGTATGAATCAGTTTCTCAAGTCCAACCACACCACAATGTAGTAATCCATCATGACCGTGCCACTTTAAATTGTATGAATCAGTTTCTCGAGTCCAACCATACCACATTGTAGTAATCCATCATGACCGTGCCACTTTAAATTGTATGAATCAGTTCCTCGAGTCCAACCATACCACATTGTAGTAATCCATCATGACCGTGCCACTTTAAATTGTATGAATCAGTTTCTCGAGTCCAACCACACCACATTGTAGTAATCCATCATGACCGTTGCCACTTTAAATTGTATGAATCGGTTTCTCAAGTCCAACCATACCACATTGTAGTAATCCATCATGACCGTGCCACTTTAAATTGTATGAATCAGTTTCTCGAGTCCAACCACACCACATTGTAGTAATCCATCATGACCATGCCACTTTAAATTGTATGAATCAGTTTCTCGAGTCCAACCACATTGTAGTAATCCATCATGACCGTGCCACTTCAAATTGTATGAATCAGTTTCTTCAGTCCAACCACACCACATTGTAGTAATCCATCATGACCGTGCCACTTTAAATTGTAAGAATCAGTTTCACGAGTCCAACCACACCACATTGTAGTAATCCATCATGACCGTGCCACTTTAAATTGTAAGAATCAGTTTCACGAGTCCAACCACACCACTTTGTAGTAATCCATCATGACCGTGCCACTTTAAATTGTAAGAATCAGTTTCACGAGTCCAACCACACCACTTTGTAGTAATCCATCATGACCGTGCCAATTTTAAATTGTATGAATCAGTTTCGAGTCCAACCACACCACATTGTAGTAATCCATCATGACCGTGCCACTTTAAATTGTATGAATCGGTTTCTCGAGTCCAACCATACCACATTGTAGTAATCCATCATGACCGTGCCACTTTAAATTGTATGAATCAGTTTCTCGAGTCCAACCACATTGTAGTAATCCATCATGACCGTGCCACTTCAAATTGTATGAATCAGTTTCTTCAGTCCAACCACACCACATTGTTGTAATCCATCATGACCGTGCCACTTTAAATTGTAAGAATCAGTTTCACGAGTCCAACCACACCACATTGTAGTAATCCATCATGACCGTGCCACTTTAAATTGTAAGAATCAGTTTCACGAGTCCAACCACACCACTTTGTAGTAATCCATTATGACCGTGCCACTTTAAATTGTATGAATCAGTTTCTCGAGTCCAACCACACAACATTGTAGTAATCCATCATGACCGTGCCACTTTAAATTGTAAGAATCAGTTTCACGAGTCCAACCACACCACTTTGTAGTAATCCATCATGACCGTGCCACTTTAAATTGTATGAATCAGTTTCTCGAGTCCAACCACACCACATTGTAGTAATCCATCATGACCGTGCCACTTTAAATTGTATGAATCAGTTCCTCGAGTCCAACCACACCACATTGTAGTAATCCATCATGACCGTGCCACTTTAAATTGTATGAATCAGTTTCTCGAGTCCAACCACACAACATTGTAGTAATCCATCATGACCGTTGCCACTTTAAATTGTAAGAATCAGTTTCACGAGTCCAATCACACCACTTTGTAGTAATCCATCATGACCGTGCCACTTTAAATTGTATGAATCAGTTTCTCGAGTCCAACCACACAACATTGTAGTAATCCATCATGACCGTGCCACTTTAAATTGTATGAATCAGTTTCTCGAGTCCAACCACACCACATTGTAGTAATCCATCATGACCGTGCCACTTTAAATTGTATGAATCAGTTTCTCGAGTCCAACCACACCACATTGTAGTAATCCATCATGACTGTGCCACTTTAAATTGTATGAATCAGTTTCTCGAGTCCAACCACACCACATTGTAGTAATCCATCATGACAATGCCACTTTAAATTGTATGAATCAGTTTCTCGAGTCCAACCACATTGTAGTAATCCATCATGACCGTGCCACTTCAAATTGTATGAATCAGTTTCTTCAGTCCAACCACACCACATTGTAGTAATCCATCATGACCGTGCCACTTTAAATTGTAAGAATCAGTTTCACGAGTCCAACCACACCACATTGTAGTAATCCATCATGACCGTGCCACTTTAAATTGTAAGAATCAGTTTCACGAGTCCAACCACACCACTTTGTAGTAATCCATCATGACCGTGCCACTTTAAATTGTATGAATCAGTTTCTCGAGTCCAACCACACCACATTGTAGTAATCCATCATGACCGTGCCACTTTAAATTGTATGAATCGGTTTCTCGAGTCCAACCATACCACATTGTAGTAATCCATCATGACCGTGCCACTTTAAATTGTATGAATCAGTTTCTCGAGTCCAACCACATTGTAGTAATCCATCATGACCGTGCCACTTTAAATTGTATGAATCAGTTTCTCGAGTCCAACCACACCACATTGTAGTAATCCATCACGACCATGCCACTTTAAATTGTATGAATCAGTTTTCGAGTCCAACCACATTGTAGTAATCCATCATGACCGTGCCACTTCAAATTGTATGAATCAGTTTCTTCAGTCCAACCACACCACATTGTTGTAATCCATCATGACCGTGCCACTTTAAATTGTAAGAATCAGTTTCACGAGTCCAACCACACCACATTGTAGTAATCCATCATGACCGTGCCACTTTAAATTGTAAGAATCAGTTTCACGAGTCCAACCACACCACTTTGTAGTAATCCATCATGACCGTGCCACTTTAAATTGTAAGAATCAGTTTCACGAGTCCAACCACACCACTTTGTAGTAATCCATTATGACCGTGCCACTTTAAATTGTATGAATCAGTTTCACCGAGTCCAACCACACAACATTGTAGTAATCCATCATGACCGTGCCACTTTAAATTGTAAGAATCAGTTTCACGAGTCCAACCACACCACTTTGTAGTAATCCATCATGACCGTGCCACTTTAAATTGTATGAATCAGTTTCTCGAGTCCAACCACACCACATTGTAGTAATCCATCATGACCGTGCCACTTTAAATTGTATGAATCAGTTCCTCGAGTCCAACCACACCACATTGTAGTAATCCATCATGACCGTGCCACTTTAAATTGTATGAATCAGTTTCTCGAGTCCAACCACACAACATTGTAGTAATCCATCATGACCGTGCCACTTTAAATTGTAAGAATCAGTTTCACGAGTCCAATCACACCACTTTGTAGTAATCCATCATGACCGTGCCACTTTAAATTGTATGAATCAGTTTCTCGAGTCCAACCACACCACATTGTAGTAATCCATCATGACCGTGCCACTTTAAATTGTATGAATCAGTTTCTCGAGTCCAACCACACCACATTGTAGTAATCCATCATGACTGTGCCACTTTAAATTGTAAGAATCAGTTTCACGAGTCCAACCACACCACTTTGTAGTAATCCATCATGACTGTGCCACTTTAAATTGTAAGAATCAGTTTCACGAGTCCAACCACACCACTTTGTAGTAATCCATCATGACCGTCCCACTTCAAATTGTAAGAATCAGTTCCTCGAGTCCAACCACATTGTAGTAATCCATCATGACCGTGCCACTTTAAATTGTATGAATCAGTTTCTCGAGTCCAACCACACCACATTGTAGTAATCCATCATGACCGTGCCACTTTAAATTGTATGAATCAGTTTTCGAGTCCAACCACACCACTTTGTAGTAATCCATCATGACCGTGCCACTTTAAATTGTATGAATCAGTTCCTCGAGTCCAACCACACCACATTGTAGTAATCCATCATGACCGTGCCACTTTAAATTGTAAGAATTTAACACTAAAACCTGTTATTTAAACTACACTCTTATATCTGAGAACTCACTTACTTTACAATTTTCAACATTTCTATATATAACACAAAACAAACATTTCTTACTATCCATATCTAAACAAGTCATGTGCTCTAAAATGTCATGTACTTTAGCACCTGGTAAGTAATTTCCCGTCCTTGATTTGTTGTATACTACATATACTTTTATTAGTATCTTTAACAAGAAAGTTCCTTCTGTGCATACTTCTTGGTGACTCCTTCCTCACTGCAAATAGCCAATGGTCAAATTTTCCTCATGCTGGTAACTGAATGTTAGCCAAACTTGTCTAAACAGCTTTTTATTATTATTATTACTCTATACCCTTGTAAAATAAAATAAAACATAATTTGTCCATAAATACAATTTTATTAAAAGAAATTGCATGGCAAACAATGTTCAAGTACTCATTTTACAAACTGGTATTAATGTAACCAACACTTCTGATCACTATGTTAAATTAATGTAATTCTTCACATATAGAATTTATTCAAAACAATTACACTTCACTCATTATTCTCCAAGTACATGCATTCCAGTTCAAGAACTACCATGGAAAAATATAACTATTTATTGAAGGAACACATTGAGACGTGGTGGGTCTAAATCAGAGAATTGTTACAAATCTATATACTCACCATTATAAGGCTGTCAACAGCAACCTTCAACCCAGTGTTTCTTAACCTGGGTTCAATCGAACTCCAGGGGTTCAGTGAGTCAGTCTCAGGGGTTCGGCAGAGGTCAAGACAACCCACACTTGTGTGTTTGTTTCGTTCACCCCACTCGTATGATTCGTGACGTCATGCTCCACTTGACCATCATTGGCTGCGGCTGATCACGTCACATCACTTGGCCTTAATATCTGTACTGCAAGAAACTTTGTGCGCTTAGCAGTCGACTTGTGACTGTAGTAATCGTGCATCATTTGTGATTTTTTTCCTAATCTTTCAATGCCTTCATACTAACCATGCCGAGCAAAAACAGAAAGGGGTCGGAGGAATACGTACAATATGGATTCACATGTATAATGGAACATGATGGGAGTCAGCATCCTCAATGCATGATTTGTAATGCTAAGTTGAGCACTGGCAAAACTAAGAGAACACTCCCTAAAGCTGCATGGAGATAGGAAATACAAGAACACAACTCTTGCTGAATTCAAGGTAAAGAGAGCCAGGTTCAATGAAAACGCTACTTTGCCTGTTTTCGGCTTTGTACCCATCGACAAACTAATCCTCACAGCATCGTACAAAGTTGCGTACTTGATCGCAAAACAGGGCAAACCACACACCATTGGTGAAGCACTCGTAAAACCAGCTGTGTTGAAGATGGCGAATGTCATGCTGGGAAAAGCTGCAGAAAATAAGTTATCCCAAATTCCTCTTTCAAATGACACCATCAGCAGCAGAATAGATGACATGAACGATGAAATCTTGGCTAAAGTAGTTGCAGATCTGGTTTCAAGCCCAGCAAAATTCAGCCTTCAACTTAAAAAGACCACCAACATTTCCAATCTAAGCCAGCTTGTTGTATTCATGTGCTATGTGAAGAATGACGAGATAAAAAAAGATTTTTTATTTTGTAAGCCTCTTACAACAACAACTAAGGCAGCTGACGTGAAGAAACTTGTGGATGACTTCTGCAGAGACAATGATCTTTCGTGGGATATGGTTTCTGCAATTTGTTCGGACAGAGCTCCAGTCATGCTGGGACAAAACTCTGGTTTTGGTGTGCTGGTGAAAGCTGATGCACCACACATCATTGTAACACACTGTGTTCTGCACAGGCATGTGTTGGCAACAAAAACCTTGCCTTCAAAACTGGCAGAAGTATTAAAAAATTGTAGTGGAATGTGTGAACTTTGTGCAATATAGTGCCCTGAAGCACCGCATCTTCAAAGAGCTGTGTAATGCAATGGGTTCCGTATTTGAGGTACTTCTGTACCATTCTAACGTTCGGTAATTATCCCGGGGAAAGGTGCTGAATCGTGTTTTTGCCATGCGTGTGGAATTAGCCCTGTTTTTTTATGAGAGCACCAACATTGTCATGCATATTGCTTAAAAAAATCTGAGTTCATTCTCATTTTGGCGTACATGGCCGATACCTTCAATGCTCTCAATCATCTCAATCAACAGATGCAGAGCGGTGGAGTCAACATCATTGAAGTGGAAGAAAACCTGAAGGCTTTTCAAAAAAAGCTACCATTATGGAAACAACAAAGAGGGAATGATAACTTCACAAACCTTCCCCTGCTGGACGACTGTGTAAGTAAGATCGAAGATGTGTCTGAAATCGGAGACATTTCTGTACCTTAGGAACTGAAACAAGCAATTGCCATGCACTTATATGAACTCGCAAAGTTTCTCAACGGATATTTCCCCACCAGAGAGTCATATCCAGCATGGGTGAGACAGCCATTCACGTTTCATGTTGTAACAGCAGATGTCAATGACGAATACCTCGACGAAATCATTGATCTTCAGCAGAGCCAGGTTCAACAGCAACTTTTCATAACAACAATGCTTACAACGTTTTGGTGTCACCAAATCGTAGCATACCCTCTTATTGCTAAGAAAGCCCTTGAGATACTCATACTGTTTGTTACAACGTATCTTTGCGAGCAATCCTTTTCGAGGATGGTAGACATAAAAACGAAGAAAAGAAACAGAATTTGTTGCAAAAATGATATGAGAGTGGCACTTGCCAAGGTGAAGCCGTGCATTTCTGAACTTGTCTCTGAAAGGCAACAGCAAAACTCACATTGATTTGCAGTAAATATTCATTGAGTTACATCTTTGTTTTTGTGTGAAATTTATGTTTTGTTGGTTTTGTTCTTTGAACACAGTGATATTGTGTGCAACTGATGCATGGTTCATCTTGTGCACTAATAAAAATATCTACTTATGTTTTGAATTTGAAAAAAAAATCATATTTTATTTTTCCAATTACGAAAGGTACAGTGAATGCAAGTACAAAACTTTCGGGGTTCAGTACCTCTAACAAGGTTAAGAACCACTGCTTTAACCTATATCTACTACCTTTTCACCTTGAGATAAATGAAGTAAAAAGTGGTGTTGAGGCTACATGCTTGGGTTAGTTTCAACTTAACAAACCCTTATTTCATTAAGGGTTTACATAAACTCTCCATTAGAATATTGGGTATATCTCAAAGTTCTGAAATATCACAGTTGAAACTATACAATTAGTAACAAGAGGTCCCAGAAAAATATAGTTCCTGGCCACAGAACTATGTGAATGCCAAATCTCAGTTGTAAATATATAAATTTCACACAAACAAAACACTAATTACTGTACTCCAAACAACAAATGAAAAACATCTACAGACCATATAAGTGGTGAAGTTATTTGAAGTTAACCATACTTTCATTATTTCTAAGTTGGCTTTAAAAACATCACAACTATAGTTAACCTGTCATTAATGCTCTACCTTGTTCTGGGGGTTTCATTGGAACCAGAAGGAGGTACATACACTAAAATTTAAAAACATTTAAAATTGTCTTTAACAATTAAACCTGTAGAAATGAAGCTTTAAAATAAACATTGTGGTGTAGATTTAACAACCCATAAACAGATGCAAGTATATATCTGATCAACTCGAACCAACTGTAGGCCAAGAAATAATGAAGGAAAAATGTATACAGACTAGGTGTTGGCATGGCAACAAGTTGCTTCACATCACATCGTTAGGCATGGACAGACAATACAATATCCTGACCCAAGCTACACAAGGGCTATCTGTGCTAGCCGTCCCTAATTTAGCAGTGTAAGACTAGAGGGAAGGCAGCTAGTCGTCATCACCACCCACCACCAACTCTTGGGCTACTCTTTTACCAACAAATAGTGGGATTGACCTTCACTTTATAATGCCCCCACGGCTGAAAGGGCAAGCACGTTTGGTGCGACAGGGACATTACAATAATACATGATGAAAGTGTTATGAACAATGTATCCATTACATCATGACCTGATGTAGAACAGACAGTGGTTACTACATACGTGTATCTGTCAATCACAATATTTCAAGTTTATAACCAACATGATTACAATCTTTCTCTTGTATTTTCATACGTATATAGATAAGTTTTTACTTCTTTATTAACACTTGGTTATTTACAATTTTCATTAATTTAGCCATATAATATTAGTCCTCATGTAGAAGTTTCAAATTAACAAACATTACTGGGATTACATTTTATCTTGCCTTGACACAAATGTCACCCAGTATCATACTACTAAGTAATGCAATAGTCTGGTATCAGTCGCTGTTATTACTGTTCCAACGAGGTCACACGGAAGAAAAGATCAGCTTATAGGTATGATTTCTAATTGTTTCTTCATTAAATATTAAAGACATACATAAACTTGTACAGTAAATCTACTTATTTGTGACAGTGGAATCTAGTGATATGTTAATTTTGTTTATTTCATTATTAAAATTAATCAAAACCCCATATAATACTGAAGGGCATGAATACACATTTTAACAGCCTGGATCTAATCTTGTTTACAGATATCTTAGTCATAAGTACTGCTCTATAAACTATAAATTGTGAAATCGATAATTGTGGGGTCATAACTACTGTTAGTTCACATCTGCTTTCACCTTTCTTGGATCGGTATAAGCATAATATTGGAGTGAAAGATCTCAGTTTATGTTAAACTGTTGGTGATAATCACAGCTACTGATGGATGACTTAGACTTAGCTCATACATACATATCAAATATTGATATTTGTTTTTTAAGACTTACATTTAAAAATGTACACAAAGTCAAAGGAATATTAAAAAATTTGACTCTATGCTCAAAAGTGGAAAGAAACATACCACAAAGTGATTTTAATGTGCTGGATCAAAGAATGCTCAAACTAGCATTATACAAAAAACATACATGTGAATTATTTGCAAATTAATATGACTGGGAGACAACTTCCATGCTGTGGATTGAGGTTTACAAGTTTTATTTTTAGAAATATCCAGTGGCAATATAAAAATTTAAAGCAATATAAGACAAAAAATGAAAAAAAAAATTATTCATGTCTACTGGGCTCGATTATTTGTGTAACATTTTAGTTATTGAAAAAGAATATGCAAAATCTGACTGAAAATTCATCTCAATATAAGTCTATTTTGAAAGTACTTATAAAGGACGTGTGCAAAAGAAATCCCTAAAATGATTTGATAAAATTTGAGAACTAAATACAATTATAAAAATTAATGTTTTACCAGCTATAAATATAAACATTGTATCTGTTTTTGTCCTAAATATGCCAGTAGTGACTGAAATACATAATCTGAATGTATACCCTATGTTACGAAAGAGGAAACTGATTTGAACCATCAGCACCCCTTGTGGCCACCCCACTAACTAATCTATATTTAATCAGCATTAGAGATGTGAAATCTATCTGTTTTGGGAAAAAAAAAATCTTATTTATGACACATCCCAAACTATTCCCAGTAGATTAACCACATTTGACAAGTTCAGATGCTAAAGCCTAAAGGAAGTTAAAGACACACAAATATGGTAGAATTTTAAGATGAAAGTAATACATTCCTTTAGATTTCTTACATATTATTCATTTTCAACATTAAATGTTTGATTACCCTTCATGGTATCAAACCATTTGTTCCATCACAATTTATCAATGAACCTCTGAATCAAGTCAAGAGAATTTGACAAATTAGCTAGGTTGAATCACATGTACATAAGTAGCCAAAAAAAGAGTTTAAGTTTGGCATTGTAGAGTTTTATTAGAAATTATATAACAAACCATCAAAGACTTCAAAACAGTTTGTATTAAAATTTTCCTCAAATTGGCTCCAACAAAATTATCACAACTTCTTCACCTTAACAGTTTTTGAAATGTGGTACATCACTAGGTTCATCATAAGATAAAATCTGATATAATTTCAATTGGACTTGTCCACTACTAGAATCAACTAATTACGACTGACTTAACAAACCTACACTAACTAACTGTTGAAATTACCAGAATAAAAGCATATTGGGATAAACGTTGTGGACACAAGAAACTTCATCGTTTACCATTTGTTTGTCATACATTTTTTTTTTTTCCTTTTGACTTCAGTTTAATTGTGATTACTACTAAGTCTATGTCTAAGCTTACATCCCCTACTGCTAAACATAGTAGCTGTACAACTACAGTGTTAATATTAATACCATATAATAATAACAATAGTAAATGTATAGCTTTTACTAATTACTTTAACATTACATTACACATATGAGATGTTATGACATTACGTGATTTAATCTTAACTATCACAAGTAAAATCGGGCTAAGGTGTAACGTATTACTATTAGCCATATTACAAACTCATTATACTTATAAAAATTATTTAACTGGTCATGTATAATAATTTCACTACGTTTAACATCATAATTAACACCAAAAAGCAGTTTAAACTGAAAAGATTATTGTAAAACTAAAGTATTATTATAATTAATAATAACATTGACAACCTTACCATCATGTGTAACCCAGCTAGGTTTTAATAACTTCATGGTATTTCTATGGTACTCAGTTACATTAACTTTTTAATTACTTCAAAAGAATGTTGATGTATTTTAATATATCAACGATGCAGTAAAACCTTTAAGCCTAACATTTTCACCGTCTTTTCAAAACCATCCCTTACATTTCAACATTAGATTGTTTAAAACGCTGCTATGCCTACAAAACCGCCGTTTTCCTTAGTTGTTTGACAGAAAAGGAGAAACGAATTTAAATTAATAAGGTTGTTTTGGGTATCTTTATATATATTTCTCATTGAACTTAAGTTTCTTGTGTTTCAATGCCCCATATATTAAATATTCAGATATGTGATAATTACGCAGTAAAAGGTTTAACTATTTATTTATTTATATCCATAACGGATATTCTTATACTACTGTACATTATAATATGAAATACCAGCTCGTTTAATCGTGAATTACTCTTTTCTCAATATATTTTCACATACTAACTTTATATCGTTATTTTGGATCAAAAAGTAGTGCCAGTATAATGAGTATATGTATATATATTATTTTGCTATAGAAATACTCGATTATTATTTTTTGTTGCTTTCGTCATACAACTTGAGGCAGTTGTCATTATTACTAAAGATTTATTATTAGTAATATTATTTTATATCATGGAAAAGTTAAAAACTATCTGCCAACGTCCTTAATTTTAAACTACTGACAAAGAAATGAGGCAGCCAGACAGCAGCACCGTACCACCCACCATTCTAGCTAAGGGATTGGTTGTCACTCTTGTTACACACCCTTTAAACTTGTGATATTTTATTGATTCCGTTGTCAGTTCTCAAACTCAGAGATCTGCCATAGCTCAAACTCGCTACCAGTTATTTTTAGAGCTATGTTTTTGTGGGATGTAACAATGCCATCTGAGAAAAGTAAAATTGTTGTCAAAGGTTTCATAAAGTTTTGTGCAACTTGCGTATAAAATATTAGATTGGATAATCATTTATATATAATTAATATCAGGCAATAATTACAAAATAATCCTGTTAGGGTATTTATAGTATGTTAAGTGACGTTTGATTGTGTTTTAGGGCAAAGCTGTACAATGGATTATCTGCGCTATGTGGATCGAACCTCGAATTCTAGCATTATGATTAACTTGTGATAATTCTTGTTGTTCTATCCTTATCAG
The DNA here is from genome assembly GCF_004210375.1 of Tachypleus tridentatus. Lineage (NCBI taxonomy): Eukaryota > Metazoa > Arthropoda > Merostomata > Xiphosura > Limulidae > Tachypleus > Tachypleus tridentatus. Next base: position 94,486,163 of record NC_134831.1, read on the forward strand.
TAAAAGTGTTAATACCCATACCAGCCGTTCTGAAATATATTTTAACTTATGATAAGTATTTAACGTCCATTATTCTGGTGTAGAGTTAATGAATACAACTTTGTACTTTTTTTTTAATTTACTTAATAGCCAGGGTATCCAATGAATTCTAAATGTTTGTTTTGTAGTACTGCATATTGTTAAGAGATTTATTAAACACTAGGTTAGTTTTTATTTCTGATCTATGTATGTAACTTAGTTTGATCAAAAGTTAAAAATTATACATTTATACTTTTTGGAAATCAAGTGGGTAACAGAGAACGATAAGAACACATTTTATTCGCTTTTTTTTTTTAAACTGCTATGATCATCTACGAGCATAAATGTATGTATTTGGCAACTGTCTAATTAAACACTCTCGATGAACAAATAGCAATACTCTCTAAAATCACTCAAAAAAAGTGACCAAAATATACGCCTTGGCAATCAAACGTTTTACTTTAACCCAAGTCTAGTAAACTGCTTTTGAGAAAAGCATAATTGTCCATTTTATGTATTTATGATATGTACTCACATTCTTGGAGCAGTGAAAGTACGCTTAATTGAAATAAATTAAATCGACTGCTTTTAATATCTGAATTTCTGTTGCATTCTGGATTCACTTTTATCGTAAGTTTTAGATTACAATAATTATGTGCTCCATCTTTCAGGCTCAGTGAAAGTGAGCTTAGTTAAAGTAAATAAAATCGGCTGGATTCTTTTAAAACCTACGTTTGAAGGGCATTTTCTGGTTACTTTCACCTTCAAGTTTTACATCTGCCAGAGTCAGTGAAAGTAGTTTTAGTTAAAATAAATCAAATAGAGTGTTTTTATTATCTACATTTGAGCTGTATTTTTTATGTAGTTTTACCTTCAAATTTTATATTTCAACAAGTACGTGAGCCATTTGTTGGACTCAATTAACGTAGGATTATTTGGAAGAAATCAAAATAGCCCTCGTGTAACTTTGCGCGAAATTCAAAAATAAAAAAACAAATTTTCAATACTTTCAGGTTATTAATTATACTATTTTCCTCTCCACGTTAATTCACAATGTGCAACCAAAGGTTCGTGGTTTTATATATTCATATATATTTGCTATATGTTTTGCCAAACACTTCCAGTAGATGTTTCGTTTAGGATCGTAACTATTTCTCATTTTCTGTATAACGCGATGGACGCAGCGCGCATGGCTTAGTGTGCATCTTAAACAAACAAGCGTTTGTTTGTTTGTTTTGAATTTCGCGCAAAGCTACTCGAGGGCTGTCTGCGCTAGCCGTTCCTAATTTAGTAGTGTATGACTAGAGGGAAGGCAGCTAGTCATCACCACCCACAGCCAACTCTTAGGCTACTCTTTTACAAAAGAATAGTGAGATTGACCATCACTTTGTAACGTTCCCACGGCTGAAAGGGCGAGCATGTTTGGTACGACCAGGATTCGAAGCCGCGACCCTCGGATTACGAGTAGAACGCCTTGACACGTTTGGCCATGCCGGGCCGCAAACAAGCGTACATGCTTTATTGTTGAGGTAAATTCTTTATTTTGCAAGTCTCTGAAACGTTTAAAATATTTGCTCCATATTCAAAATGAAATCGTCATAAATATAGCAACAAAAACAGTGTTAATTTTTTGCAGTTTGGATATTTATATCATTCATTTTTTCCTTCAAACTAGCCCCACAATAGCACAGTGGTATGGCTGTGGACATATCACTGCTAGAAACCGGGTTTCGATATCCGTGGTGGAAAGAACACAGACAGCCCCTTGTATAGTGTTGTGCTTAATAACCACCACCAAAAGAAGACCCTACAGACTGTCTAGATACTCACTAACCAGGACCGCTGATAGAGGGTAACAGAGGGATTAACCCCTGAATAAGGGGTTATCAGTAGATCCGTTAAAAAACTCGCCAAGTTTACTTTCCAGAGTGCATTAAAAACGGTGCCATAGAAAAAGCTCGAAAAGTTACATTTAATAGTTAACTAATCTTTTGGGAGTCCATATGTGCATGGTTACCGGAACAACTCTCAGCAGCCTGAACAGTAACTCAGAAACCATTTTATATCAATTAATACGACTTATAGTAGTTTGAATAATAACCTGTTATAAACCCAAAAAAAAACATAACAAAAACCTTCTGTTCTCTTGTTCATCGTCCCCCAGATGAATTAGCGGCAAGTTTCCGAACTTACAACCCAAAATTTTAGAGTTTGATTCCATGACGTGGACAGAGCACAGACAACCCACTGTGTAGGGTTGGACCCTAAAAAGCAACCAACGTTTTTTATGAGGATATTAATCATTCTGTACTGGAGCGATGTGGGTCACAAAAAACAGCCCTTGAAGTGCTACTTTGTTTTATAATGTTCACTACTGGTAAGGCCCACATATTACAACCTATTCAGAAATATTACGTTTTTTTTCTTGTTAGAACAGTCAGTGTAAAGAAACGACCAAATAAATTTAGTAAAATCATTCACATTTAATGGAAAGTTGGATAAATCACAATAGTAAGGACATTTTTAAAAACATTTCTGTGGCACGTCCATCAGTAATTCTGGGGTTAAGAGGAGACGTCATTTGCTTAAAGATAACCAAACTCTGACTTAGAATTGTAAGCGTAATAATTTAGTCACAGTGTCTACATGTTCTATTCTATACAATTTCTACAATGTGTCATTGTGCACCTTAATATATAACATAATTTGTTAAGGATAACTTGTTACATATCCATTTGGAAATGATATCTATCCGTTATCAGTAAATAATAGTAGTTTTATTGTGTTTTAAAATCAAAACTACTTCACAAGCTGTACAGTATGATCACAGATAAAAACTAATTTACTTGGAATATAAGGAACAGATTATTGAAAAACACACCGTAAAGTTTCTTGGCTTGGTTTGTTTTGAATTTCGCGTAAAGCTACGGAAAGGCTAACTGTGCTAACCGTCCATAATTTAGCAGTGTAAGACTAGAGGGAATGCAGCTAGTCATCACCACCCACCGCCAACTCTTGGGCTACTTTTTTACCAACGAATAGTGGGATTGACCTTCACTTTATAACGCCCCCACGGCTGAAAAGGCGAGCATGTTTGGTGTGATAGAGATTTGAACTCGCGACCCTCGGATTACCAGTGAAATACCTTAACCACCTGGCCATGCTGGGCCCATAAAGTTTTTAGTCAAGAGTTTGTATCTGTATGTGGGTTTTCTTACAGCAAAGCCACATCGAGCTATCTTCTGTGTCCACCGAGGTGAATCGAATCCCTGATTTTAGCGTTGTAAAGCCGTAGTCATATTGCTGTTCCTGCTGGGGACTTCTTATCAGAGATAGGCCCAGCATTGCCAAGTGGTTAGGGCACTCAACTCGTCATATGAATTCGGGTTCGAGTGCCCGTCACACCGAACATGCTCGCCCCTTTTAGCCGTAAGGCATTATAATATTACAGCCCATTACCTTATTCGTTGGTAAAAGACTATCCTAAGAGTCGACAGTAAGTGATAATGACTAGTTGCCTTCCCTCTAGTTTTACACTGCTAAATTGGGTACGGTTAGCGTAAAATTAAAAAACAAACAAACTCATCAGAGACATTTGCTTACCCAATAGTAAAAAAAGAAAAAAGCATAGTTTACTAATTATAAACAGGAAGAATAAAGAAATATTTTCTGTACTTCACATTACAAGTGAAAGTAAGTAGGGTTAGTACAAAAAATATTCTGTTCACATTTCCTCCCTATCGAAATCCTTATTTGACTTGACTCCACGTGGCCCGGAATGGCCAGGTGGGTTAAAGCGTTCGACTCGTAATCTGAGGGTCACGGGTTTGAATCCCCGTCGCACCAAATATGGTCACCCTTTCAGCCGTGGGGGCGTTATATTGTCACAGTCAATCCCACTATTTATTGGTAAAAGAGTTGCCCAAGAGTTGACAGTGGGTGGTGATGACTAGTTGCCTTCCCTCTAGTCTTACACTGCTAAACTAAGGAAAGGACGGCTAGCGCAGATAGCCCTTGTGTAGCTTTGCACGAAATTCCAAAACAAACAAAAAACAGACTCCACGTTTTAATAAGTTAATTGTAACAACGAAAATATATAAGAATCTGTTAGAAAATGCAGTGGAAGTAAAAATATTGATCTTATGGGCAGTAAACATACATTTCATTCTGAGGCTGTATTGTTTTCTTCTGACACGAAAGACGAACAAAGTTATGAAATAATTTGCAAGTCAATTTTCACAAATACCGTATTCGATGACTAAATGTGTCATGTTCAAACATTCCTACTTCTGAGTCATTTTTTGTATGTTTGAAACACGTGAAGAACCATCTGTGGGAAGTTGCCATCATGGTGTTTGATTGTACCACAGGTGGAGATGTTTATAAATAGAAGAAAATAGTTGAAAACAAGAAAGGAGACAGAACTATGTTCGGATATTTTAGTCTCAAGCAGGCACCAAGGATGATGTTCCGTGAATCTTTTGTCACATTATTAAGTTTCCTAGGCTGCACTTTGTTGATTACAGCTGTTCCTGTCCATTTTAACTCAGGTAAGTGGCTTAACAGGTGAAATTATTAATTAGTTCTAATTATGGTTTGTAAGATACGTTATTTGCAAGTTTAAGCAATGAAAAAAAAATGTTCCTTTGATTTTGGGCTTCGAATTTGACTGGGACCTTTATATGTTTACTCAAACTTCGACGTGACTATAGATTCTGGAAAGACGGGTAATATTAACGTTATTTCTATGTAGAACGCCTAATCTGGTGAAGTTTTAATTTGTTATAGGTGTGATATTACATCACGACGTCCCCCTGATATCTGAGTGGTAATCTGAAGACCTATAGCATTATAAACCAATTTTCGATATCATATCCGTGGTCGGTACATTACAAATAGCCCAATGTGTAGCTTTGCGCTCAACATCAACAAAGGTCTGGCATAGTCAAGGGGTTAAGGTACTTGACTCGCAATCTGAGGGTCACGGGTCCAAATCCCTGTCTTACCAAACGTGCTCGCCATTTCAGCCGTGGAGACGTTATAATGTATCGGTCAATATCATTATTCATTGGTAAAAGAGTAGCCCAAGAGTTGGCGTGATAACTAGCTACTTTCCCCTAGTCTTACACTGCCAAATTAGGGAAGGTTATCTCTGCGCGAAATTGAAAAACAAAAAATCATTCCATTTGCGAATAGGCTCCCGACCCTCTCGGTTTTTAAGCATATTGTCAGCAACAATCTACGTACACAACTGGTTGTGTATTCTTTTTTATATGCAAAAACGGCTCGTTTGGGTTGAGAAAATATTTTACATAGAAGAGCGAACAACGTTTTCACCTTCTTCGGTCATCGTCAGGTTCACAAAGAAACTGCTTGTGTATTCATTGTACTTACAGGGTTCCTAACGTTGGAGTAACGAAAATTTTAATTTTAAAAAATCCATGAATAATACAGCTTATTTCACTTATATAAGGGTCCCTTATACATCTTACATATAAGCTGAGTGATGTAGATATTTTGGCTAATAAGTTGGTAATTTAACGATTAACCTTGCCTCTGATTTTTTCTTTTAGAAATGTTTTGGTTCCCCGCTGGGACGGCGGTAAGTCTACTGATGTACAACGCTAAAATCAGAGGTTCGATTTCCCTCAGTGGAGCACAGCAGATAGCCCGATGGGGTTTTGCTGTAAGAAAAACAAACACACAGAAGTATTTTAAAGAATTACGTTTTTAGACAACACCTAGACTAACGTGATATTTTCATTCTTAAGCTTAAAGTTAAACATGTGATTTAAAATATCACAGGTACCGGAATGCTCGGGTTCTGAGCCATGCCATAGTTCAGAATTTTCCGGTTGGGGAATCATCCAGTCTAGTTTTCACAGGCGACATAAATAAATTATAAAATATTCACATAAATGTTGTAATTTACTTGTCTTTTATACATTTTCATGATGACCAAAGGGGTAAAAGCTCAAGTGGCTGCCCAACAAAAGGGTAAGTTCGAACTGAGACCGCATGTACTACACCGACCCCCAAGATAAAGTAGCCATACTGGTAAATAATTTAACAAAATTAACATCAAAAGAAAATTGTATTTACTTCTTTGTACAATAATTTTAAATGCAGTTTCCTTAATGCCAAATGAAAAGTGTGTACCTGACCAGAAAAACTTCAGATATGAAGAATTTATCCAAGCTAACGGAGTGTTCACCAAAATAATCGGGTTCTGGATCATTCCGATATTCGGGTTGTCGGATCTGAAAACATATTCCTGAATTATTGTTTTTGGTTAAGGGTACAGTTTTATGTAACTAGTATTATATTATGTTAAGTATTAATACATGGGTTACCCTGGCCTCTAGTGATATGTTAAGTATTAATTAAGGGGTTACCCTGGTTTCCTGTGATATGCTCAGTATTAATTAATGGGTTACCCTGGTTTCTTGTGATATGCTAAGTATTAATTAATGGGTTACCCTGGCCTCTAGTGATATGCTAAGTATTAATTAATGGGTACCCTGGCCTCTAGTGATATGTTAAGTATTAATTAAGGGGTTACCCTGGTTTCCTGTGATATGCTAAGTATTAATTAAGGCGTTACCCTGATTTTTTGTGATATGCTAAGTATTAAGTAATGGGTTACCCTGTACTCTCTATACAATTCGTAATAACGCAGTGTTAGCCACAATTCGACATCTACCATCAGTCATCACCGTTATTGCCGATCCACTGGATAAAACTGAGCGAGTTGCTATCTTGTAAACTATGAATGAAAGATTTCTGTTGTGTGATACAACTTAAACGTTTGTTTAATGTTTTAGACGTTTTTGTAACATGGCCAAAATCGATCATGCGGTGGTAAAAGAAAGAACTATGATTCTGTCAGCAGCGTCGTGTCTAAAAGGGCAGGAAACCTATATATAAACAAACGATGCGCGACACCAATGCAGTTGCAACAATAAATTAATTATTTGATATTGTACATGTGTCATGTCTGCCACATGAATATTAAGTTAAATCCATTGCATGCGCTCAGCTAAATACGCATGCATATATTAAATTATGCAGCTCCATGTAAACCGTGGCCCGACATGACCAAGCGTGTTAAGGCGTGCGACTCGTAATCTGAGGGTCGCGGGTTCGCATCCCCGTCGTGCCAAACATGCTCGTCCTTTCACCCGTGGGGTCGTTATAATGTGACGTTCAATCCCACTATTCGTTGGTAAAAGAGTAGCCCAAGAGTTGGCGGTGGGTGGTGATGACCAGCTGCCTTCCCTCTAGTCTTACACTGCTAAATTAGGGACGGCTAGCACAGATAGTCCTCGAGTAGCTTTGTGCTAAATTAAAACAAACAAACAAACATACGTTAAAACGATTGGGTGTAAACGGTTAAACAGCTGTTGTTATTTGCTCAGTAGCCAAACAAACTTAAAAACTATCATACACAATGCACAATAATGCGTTTAGTAATATTGTTCAGATTATATTACAATACTTACAATCATTTTTACTGAAGGCTTATGAAACAATATCGATCTAAGTATAATAGTACTGCTTGTTGTATGTCCATGTAACTACTTCGCAGGGTGTGGATGGATCTATACCAAAACTGGTATGGAGGTTCATTGGATCCATAAGGATATACAGGCAAATTTGTGGTTTGTATAGGCGTTTGTGGGCAACTTTTCAGGTCCTAAAATAACCTTCATTACTCATTAATTTACAAAACGTTAATCCAGAGGTCGGGTACTCCAGGTCGTTATATGATAATAAATGACTGATCCCCATTATGAACCACTACAGCTGTTCTTGATTAAGTATTCTAAGTTAGGTATTTTACTCGGCTAAATTAACTCTTCTGATATGTCAAAACTAAGTTTTTCTTATCATTATATTCGTGGCTCACTGGTCAACATGTTTAGATTTTGAAGGATTTATGATTCGTGATTCGTTGTTACGAAAAACAAAAGCTACACTACGGCCCCTGAGTACAATAATAACTACAGTCAATACCAGTACTGGATCAGACAATAATATCACTAGAACTGGTGATTATTAATAATTACAGTCAATACCAGTACTGGATCAGACAATAATATCACTAGAACTGGTGATTATTAATAATTACAGTCAATACCAGTACTGGATCAGACAATATCACTAGAACTGGTAATTATTAATAATTACAGTCAATACCAGTGCTGGATCAGACAATAATATCACTAGAACTGGTGATTATTAATAATTACAGTCAATACCAGTACTGGATCAGACAATAATATCACTAGAACTGGTGATTATTAATAATTACAGTCAATACCAGTTCTGGATCAGACAATAATATCACTAGAACTGGTGATTATTAATAATTACAGTCAATACCAGTACTGGATCAGACAATAATATCACTAGAACTAGTGATTAACTGGTAGCCATCATTTTAGTCTTCACTTCAAAATTAGGAGCAGCAACGTGTAAGTAGTTATACGCGAAATTTACCAAGTATGTTTGAACAGGGAAAGCAGAAGTAAGGTTTCTTGTTACAAGTATAGACGTTACAACATCCAGAAGAGATAACTGTACGTATTTACTTGCACACTTTTTACGTACGTAGACGTAAAGAACCAGGACATAGTAATTGCAAAAACTGTGAAGTATGTTTTCCAAATATTTAATACACTTTAAGCACAACGCTGTTTCTTGTCCAAACAGTAGCAAATTATTTGGTTTATTGCCTGCCAAGTTGGTTAACACTGTGGGTTTTGAGCTAAAATGATTTAAACTTATCATATTGTCATGAAACGATGATAGTGGTTCATAATAGGGATCGCACACGAATTTGCTAAAATCTTCATTAAAATACACGGGCAAAAACCTTTTAAAGAAGCAGCCTTATTCTTAAAACAGCACTGAAAACCTTCCTTTTCAATAACTAAGACCGTCCAAACATTATTTATAAGCAAAATAAGTGATTTGTAGACAAAAACGAAAAATTGTCCATTTCTGCATGTAATTATTTCATAATACTACAGCAAAATAGGCTGGGTATTTTCAACCTAAACCTAATTAGATATGCTGTACAAAGTGTAGCAAGTTGCTGTGATCTGTTTAAATGTTGATAGTTTTACACTGAAAGTTGTTTATATGGCTATTAACACACAACAGATGCGATGTTGTTACGAGTAGTTGCTTTTGGAGTCGTAGAAGGTTAAGGAACTTTGACGTATTTACGAACCAGAATCTTTCTGTATTAATATATGTAAATACAAGATGTAATACCTTGCAATTATTATAACTTCAACGAATTCTACGAGTCCAGTTTTGTTTCTTCTGACTTTTTGGTTTGTTTGTTTTTGAATTTCGCGCAAAGCTACGTGAGAACTATCTGCGCTTGCCGTCCCTAACTTATCAGTGTAAGACTAGAGATAAGGCAGCTAATCATTACCACCACCGCCAACTCATGGGCTACTATTTAACCAACAAACAGTGGGATTAACCGTCACATTATAACGCAACCACGGCTAAAAGGGCGAGCATCTTTGGTGTGACGGGGATTCGAACCCTCGACCCTCGGATTACTAGTCGAGTGTCTCAACTATCTGGCCATGCTAGGCCCCTCAATTTACGGACTTACAGCGTTAAAATAAGAGTTTCGATTTCCCTCGGTGGACAAAGCAAATAGCCCGATATGGATTTGCTGTAAAACATACACATTTCATGTTACACTTTCTGTCGCTAAATATTCTTCAAAAAGCTAAAAATAGAACTTGAAATATTTATTTGATTTCCCTTACATCACCCGTATTTATATTCCACTGATCTTCTCTTTTAGACGAATGTATTATCAACTGACTGTGACTGAATAACGTTTTGGCCTGTTCCAGTCAGACAATCAGAGAGAGGTTATTTAAAGATTCCCATAGCAACAGAAGGGTGTGTGCAGGATACGTGTGACTGGCGTGACTAGGGAGGGTTAGAGGGCTATCAAATCATGCCAGCTGTAATAAAATAATGATTCACATCTAGCACCATCTGCGAACTTCTGGAGCTGTAAAACCTATGTCGTAATTATTTTATTTTTATCACGTGAAAGCCCTTCTGTCTTACTTTTAATTCCCTCTTCTTTGTCTGTTGAACAAATATCTGTTTCAACTCCGGTTGTTAACAAAACTGTTTTTTGTCACTTTTGTTTAGTATTTTGTTTGTTGTTCGTGGCAAAAACAATAGTGTTAGTGAAAGAGAGGTTCACAATAATATATATTTTGTTGTAAACCTCTTTTTTTGTTAAAGTAAGGCAGAGAACTCTATGGTGTAGATAAATCGAAATCTTAAAAGGATTTGATTTGGTTTGAATTTCGCGTAAAGATACTCGAGGGCTATCTGCGCTAGCCGTCCCTAATTTAGCAGTGTAAGACTAGAGGGAAGCCAGCTAGTCATCACCATCCACCGCCAACTCTTGGGCTACTCTTCTACCAACGAATAGTGAGATTGATCTTCACATTATAATGAGCCCACAGCCAAAAGGGCGAGCATGTTTGGTGACGGGATTCGAACCCACGACCCGGAGATTACGAGTCGAGTGCTTATCCACCTGGCCATGCCGGGCCTCTTAAGATGGGGGGGGAACTTATTCTTCAAAGAAATAATCAATGACAAAATATTTGTCTAATGTTCACGACGTTTTTCTTTATACTAAAATAAGAAGAAAATCGGGTGTACCCACCAAGTAACGTTTTAACAGGTTCAAACATCTGTTTGCCATTTACCATTATGTATTTGCAGTTCATTAAATGTTTGAAACAGTGGGCTACCTGTGCTCTCCCCAACACGGATATCAAAAGCCGGTTTTTAGCGATGTGAGTACGCAGACATGCCACTAGGGGGTTCATGTCATTATGACACTCAACATAATGCATGGTCGACATCTTTCACAACTTCTGTTTCCATTTTAGGCAACTAGATTACTCGAGTTGTGTAACATACACTAAACACGAGACGTAGCACATAAAATACAGTCTGGCTCATATTTGATAACAGCGGACAAACATTTAATTTAAATGTTCAAATATTATCCACTATTTAAAAACATGTTCTGTGAAAGATATTAAAATAGATATAAAATTAAAATACTGCATTTTATATAAGACCCATTTTCACGTTCCACATTACATGCTGCCGAGCCTACTTGTCCTACAGCTCCATAGATATTAAGCCTTACTGACTTCACGGCTCGTTACAGTTTTTCCATTATTTTATTATTTGCAATACTTTTAAACAAATGCTTATTCACAGATGGCAGTTATACATAATAACTGTTAGAAACTACACAGTGTGAAAATAATATAATCAGAATCAGACTTTATCTTTGATGTCACACCGGAGGAAAACAGTTCACTTCACTATCATTCAAAGGCAAGACAACGCCATCCCAGTTTATAGAACTATAATTGTTAAACCTACTTAGAATTTGTCTTTAAATAAAAAGCCTTACTTTGATTAACATTACCTTTCTTTCAGGTTTGTACATACATTGTTCATATAATTCCATGTTTTATTTCTTGCGAAAGTGTTATCTTAAGCCTCGTAATATTGTTTATAAATTATCTATCCGTGAGTTTCGCAAGTAGGGCGAATCATTTTTATCCAAGTATTTTTTTTGTTTTTTTGTTTTAAATTTCGCACAAAGCTACTCGAGGGCTATCTGTGCTAGCCGTCCCTAATTTAGCAGTGTAAGACTAGAGGGAAGGCAGCTAGTCATCACCACCCATCGTCAACTCTTGGGCTACTCTTTTACCAACGAATAGTGGGATTGACCGACACATTATAACTCCTCCACGGCTGAGAGGGCGAGCATGTTTGGCACGAAGTGGATGCGAACCCGCGACCCTCAGATTACGAGTCGCGCAACACGCTTGGCCATGCCGGGCTCCAAGTGTTGTAAATTTGGTGTCAGTTGATAGCTCTGAATTGGTTTCATTTAGTTTAAACTTCTCGCAAAGCTATATGAGAGTTATTTGTGCTAACCGTCCCTACATAAGCAATGATACAGACTTAAGGGAAGCATCTATTTCTTTCTCAGAGTCCTTGTCTACATTTTATCATGCATTTAGTTACTGGTCTCTAAGGAGACTAGGTCGTCTCCTTGTTTATCACAATGTTTGTTTTATGTTATTTTTCTTCGATAACTGAGAAACGTCTTCGTAGACAGAGATTGTGGTTCGTTTTTTTTGTTTTGTTTTGTTTGTTTGTTTTGGAATTTCGCACAAAGCTACTCGAGGGCTATCTGTGCTAGCCGTCCCTAATTTAGCAGTGTAAGACTAGAGGAAAGGCAGCTAGTCATCACCACCCACCGCCAACTCTTGGGCTACTCTTTTACCAACGAATAGTGGGATTGACCGTCACATTATACGCCCCCACGGCTGGGAGGGCGAGCATGTTTAGCGCGACGCGGGCGCGAACCCGTGACCCTCGGATTACGAGTCGCACGCCTTACGCGCTTGGCCATGCCAGGCCGGTTCGTTTTTAAAAAGTGGGGAGTACAGTTCTTTTACCACCGCAACTTTATAACACATAATTATATCAGTTCTGTTTTTCATAATTTTCTTATTTCATCTGTTAATTTACGTATCATACATGAAAAGCATCAAACGGAACTTTAAAATAAAAGCTGTTGATTTACTTTGTATTTATGAAGTTTACTTCTAACATTTTGTGTTAAAGTAGTGATTCCCAAAGGATGCGGTGCGAGAGGATGGCAGGTGTGGTGGGAAGAGACAAAGACAACAAAGATTTAGAGACATTTAAAAAAAAAAATTAATGTGCCAAAGATGAATATGAACTTTTTATTTGCAGATGATGGATAGATATTTTTTTTCCAAGTGAGAGCAAGAGCATTAAGTGAGGATGAGGACAATCCGAGTCCATGTTGTGATCCAGAATCGTTGTCTTCAAAACCGTGCCAGCAAGTTGAACAACAGTGTTGAAGAAGGCTCGTTGAATTCCATACCAGTAACAGGCTCGAGCAAACGTCCATAAAAGAAAGTTTGTCGATAATATATGGATAGCTATCTGAGTTTCAGTTTTATATGGACTGAAGATAAAAACGCACCTCAGCCTCTGTGTTTGTACTGTGGTGAGAAGCTTTCCAATTCCAATAAGGTCCCAAACAAGATGAAAAGACATCTTTTTTCAAAACATGGAAATCTGGCAAACAGGGATGTTCAACATTTGGAAAGACTTTTGAAACAACAGAAATTCCAACGATCATATTTTGAAAAACGAATATTAGTCTCAGATAAGATGCAGATTGTATCTTACCAAGTGGCTGAATGATTGCTCAACAGACGAAACCACAGATAAAAGCTGAAAAATTGATTGTACCTGCTAGCTGTTTGATTGCGAAAACTTTGTTTGGTTTGTTTTAAATTTCGCACAAAGCTACTCGAGGACTATCTGCGCTAGCCGTCCCTAATTTTGCAGTGTGAGACTAGAGGGAAGGCAGCTAGTCATCACCACCCACCGCCAACTCTTGAGCTACTATTTTACCAATGAATAGTAGGATTGACCGTCACATTATAGTGTCCTTACAGCTGAAAGGGCACACGTGTTTGGTGTGATGGGGATTCGAACCCGCGACCTTCGGATTACGAGTCGAGTGCCTTAACCACCTGACCATCCCGGGCCCTTTGTTTGGTGAAGATGCTGAGCGAGAAGTTATGAAAATTTTTTTGTCTGGTAATTCAATTCGCAAAATAATAGTTGATATGTCAGTTAATATTGAGAAGCATGTTTCCAAAAGTATGAAGAATTCTAAATTTACCATTAAAGTTGATGAATCGAGCAACATTTGTTGAATAGCAAAGTTACTTGCTTATGTCAGATTCATTTCCAATGACGAAAAAAAGTTTTCTGTGTTGCAGAGAACTTGAAAGCATATCAGAATACAAGGTACTTTTCCAAACCTTCTCTGAGTATTTTGAAACTTTTGAGACGGATTCTTGTGTTGGAATTTGCACGGATGAAGCTTCATCTATGATCGGGAATGTGAGAAGCTTAGTGTCATTCATCGAACAGAAAAATCCAGATGTAATATCAACTTACAGTTTTTTACACAGAGAGGCATTAGTCAACAAGACCCTTGTGGCTGATTTGATGTTGGTTCTAGATCAGAGTGTGCACATTGTGAACTTCATCAAACCAGAACCACTAACAACAATAACAAAATCTTCAGTTCTGGCTGAGAAGAGCGATGCAAAATAACCTCGAAATGTTCTCATTGGTAAAAATGTTTTAAAACGGGCATTGAATACAACGGCTTCGTACAGAAACATCTTTTAACACTGGTAGAAACAATTGATCAGTACCTCTAATCTCTGTCTACAGAAGAAAAAAAAACTGTGTTAGAGATCCCTTTGTGAATTCCAACTGTTTAGATCTTATATTAGATGATGAGGAGGAAATGGCATGCATTGAGTGATCGCACCTTGAAAATGAAACACGGGAGTATTCCATTGGACTCTTTATGGATATACAACCAGAAACAATGTCCACACATTGAAAATGAAACACGGGAGTATCACACTGGACTCTTTATGGATATACAACAAGAAACAATGTCCACACATTGAAAATGAAACACGGGAGTATTCCATTGGACTCTTTATGGATATACAACCAGAAACAATGTCCACACATTAAAAATGAAACACGGGAGTATTCCACTGGACTCTTTACGGATATACAACCAGAAACAATGTCCACACCTTGAAAATGAAACACGGGAGTATTCCACTTGACTCTTTATGGATATACAACCAGAAACAATGTCCACACCTTGAAAATGAAACACGGGAGTGTCACACTGGACTCTTTATGTATATACAACCAGAAACAATATCAAACATTGAAAATGAAACACGAGAATATTCCACTGGACTCTTTATGGATATACAACCAGAAACAATGTCCACACCTTGAAAATCAAACACGGGAGTATTCCACTGGACTCTTTATGGATATACAACCAGAAACAATGTCCACACCTTGAATATGAAACACGGGAGTATTCTACTGGACTCTTTATGGATATACAACCAGAAACAATATCAAACATTGAAAATGAAACACGGTAGTATTCCACTGGACTCTTTATGGATATACAACCAGAAACAATATCAAACATTGAAAATGAAACACGGTAGTATTCCACTGGACTCTTTATGGATATACAACCAGAAACAATGTCCACATCTTGAAAATGAAACACGGGAGTATTCCACTGGACTCTTTTTGGATATAGAACCAGAAACAATGTCCACACCTTGAATACGAAACACGGGAGTATTCCACTGGACTCTTTATGGATATACAACCAGAAACAATGTCCACACCTTGAAAATGAAACACGGGAGTATTCCACTTGACTCTTTTTGGATATACAAGCAGAAACAATGTCCACACCTTGAAAATGAAACACGGGAGTATTCCACTGGACTCTTTATGGATATACAACCAGTAAAAATGTCCACACCTTGAATATGAAACACGGGAGTATTCTACTGGACTCTTTATGGATATACAACCAGAAACAATATCAAACATTGAAAATGAAACACGGGAATATTTCACTGGACTCTTTATGGATATACAACCAGAAACAATGTCAAACATTGAAAATGAAACACGGGAGTATTCCACTGGACTCTTTATGGATATACAACCAGAAACAATGTCCACACCTTGAAAATGAAACACGGGAGTATCCCACTGGTCTCCTTTTGGATATGCAACCAGAAACAATGTCCACACCTTGAATATGAAACACGGAAGTATTCTACTGGACTCTTTATGGATATACAACCAGAAACAATGTCCACACATTGAAAATGAAACACGGGAGTATCACACTGGACTCTTTATGGATATACAACCAGAAACAATGTCCACACATTGAAAATGAAACACGGGAGTATTCCACTGGACTCTTTATGGATATACAACCAGAAACAATGTCCACACATTGAAAATGAAACACGGGAGTATCACACTGGACTCTTTATGGATATACAACCAGAAACAATGTCCACACATTGAAAATGAAACACGGGAGTATTCCATTGGACTCTTTATGGATATACAACCAGAAACAATGTCCACACATTAAAAATGAAACACGGGAGTATTCCACTGGACTCTTTATGGATATACAACCAGAAACAATGTCCACACATTAAAAATGAAACACGGGAGTATTCCACTGGACTCTTTACGGATATACAACCAGAAACAATGTCCACACCTTGAAAATGAAACACGGGAGTATTCCACTTGACTCTTTATGGATATACAACCAGAAACAATGTCCACACCTTGAAAATGAAACACGGGAGTGTCACACTGGACTCTTTATGTATATACAACCAGAAACAATATCAAACATTGAAAATGAAACACGAGAATATTCCACTGGACTCTTTATGGATATACAACCAGAAACAATGTCCACACCTTGAAAATCAAACACGGGAGTATTCCACTGGACTCTTTATGGATATAGAACCAGAAACAATGTCCACACCTTGAATATGAAACATGGGAGTATTCTACTGGACTCTTTATGGATATACAACCAGAAACAATATCAAACATTGAAAATGAAACACGGGAGTATTCCACTGGACTCTTTATGGATATACAACCAGAAACAATGTCCACACCTTGAAAATGAAACACGGGAGTATCCCACTGGTCTCCTTTTGGATATACAACCAGAAACAATTGTCACACCTTGAAAATGAAACACGGTAGTATTCCACTGGACTCTTTATGGATATACAACAAGAAACAATGTCCACACATTGAAAATGAAACACGGGAGTATTCCATTGGACTCTTTATGGATATACAACCAGAAACAATGTCCACACATTAAAAATGAAACACGGGAGTATTCCACTGGACTCTTTACGGATATACAACCAGAAACAATGTCCACACCTTGAAAATGAAACACGGGAGTATTCCACTTGACTCTTTATGGATATACAACCAGAAACAATGTCCACACCTTGAAAATGAAACACGGGAGTGTCACACTGGACTCTTTATGTATATACAACCAGAAACAATATCAAACATTGAAAATGAAACACGAGAATATTCCACTGGACTCTTTATGGATATACAACCAGAAACAATGTCCACACCTTGAAAATCAAACACGGGAGTATTCCACTGGACTCTTTATGGATATACAACCAGAAACAATGTCCACACCTTGAATATGAAACACGGGAGTATTCTACTGGACTCTTTATGGATATACAACCAGAAACAATATCAAACATTGAAAATGAAACACGGTAGTATTCCACTGGACTCTTTATGGATATACAACCAGAAACAATATCAAACATTGAAAATGAAACACGGTAGTATTCCACTGGACTCTTTATGGATATACAACCAGAAACAATGTCCACATCTTGAAAATGAAACACGGGAGTATTCCACTGGACTCTTTTTGGATATAGAACCAGAAACAATGTCCACACCTTGAATACGAAACACGGGAGTATTCCACTGGACTCTTTATGGATATACAACCAGAAACAATGTCCACACCTTGAAAATGAAACACGGGAGTATTCCACTTGACTCTTTATGGATATACAAGCAGAAACAATGTCCACACCTTGAAAATGAAACACGGGAGTATCACACTGGACTCTTTATGTATATACAACCAGAAACAATATCAAACATTGAAAATGAAACACGAGAATATTCCACTGGACTCTTTATGGATATACAACCAGAAACAATGTCCACACCTTGAAAATCAAACACGGGAGTATTCCACTGGACTCTTTATGGATATACAACCAGAAACAATGTCCACACCTTGAATATGAAACACGGGAGTATTCTACTGGACTCTTTATGGATATACAACCAGAAACAATATCAAACATTGAAAATGAAACACGGGAATATTTCACTGGACTCTTTATGGATATACAACCAGAAACAATGTCAAACATTGAAAATGAAACACGGGAGTATTCCACTGGACTCTTTATGGATATACAACCAGAAACAATGTCCACACCTTGAAAATGAAACACGGGAGTATCCCACTGGTCTCCTTTTGGATATGCAACCAGAAACAATGTCCACACCTTGAATATGAAACACGGAAGTATTCTACTGGACTCTTTATGGATATACAACCAGAAACAATGTCCACACATTGAAAATGAAACACGGGAGTATCACACTGGACTCTTTATGGATATACAACCAGAAACAATGTCCACACATTGAAAATGAAACACGGGAGTATTCCACTGGACTCTTTATGGATATACAACCAGAAACAATGTCCACACATTGAAAATGAAACACGGGAGTATCACACTGGACTCTTTATGGATATACAACCAGAAACAATGTCCACACATTGAAAATGAAACACGGGAGTATTCCATTGGACTCTTTATGGATATACAACCAGAAACAATGTCCACACATTAAAAATGAAACACGGGAGTATTCCACTGGACTCTTTATGGATATACAACCAGAAACAATGTCCACACATTAAAAATGAAACACGGGAGTATTCCACTAGACTCTTTACGGATATACAACCAGAAACAATGTCCACACCTTGAAAATGAAACACGGGAGTATTCCACTTGACTCTTTATGGATATACAACCAGAAACAATGTCCACACCTTGAAAATGAAACACGGGAGTGTCACACTGGACTCTTTATGTATATACAACCAGAAACAATATCAAACATTGAAAATGAAACACGAGAATATTCCACTGGACTCTTTATGGATATACAACCAGAAACAATGTCCACACCTTGAAAATCAAACACGGGAGTATTCCACTGGACTCTTTATGGATATAGAACCAGAAACAATGTCCACACCTTGAATATGAAACATGGGAGTATTCTACTGGACTCTTTATGGATATACAACCAGAAACAATATCAAACATTGAAAATGAAACACGGGAGTATTCCACTGGACTCTTTATGGATATACAACCAGAAACAATGTCCACACCTTGAAAATGAAACACGGGAGTATCCCACTGGTCTCCTTTTGGATATACAACCAGAAACAATTGTCACACCTTGAAAATGAAACACGGTAGTATTCCACTGGACTCTTTATGGATATACAACAAGAAACAATGTCCACATCTTGAAAATGAAACACGGGAGTATTCCACTGGACTCTTTTGGATATACAACCAGAAACAATGTCCACACCTTAAAAATGAAACACGAGAGTATTCCACTGGACACTTTATGGATATACAACAAGAAACAATGTCCACACCTTGAAAATGAAACACGGGAGTGTCACACTGGACTCTTTATGGATATACAACCAGAAACAATTGTCACACCTTGAAAATGAAACACGGTAGTATTCCACTGGACTCTTTATGGATATACAACAAGAAACAATGTCCACATCTTGAAAATGAAACACGGGAGTATTCCACTGGACTCTTTTGGATATACAACCAGAAACAATGTCCACACCTTGAATACGAAACACGGGAGTATTCCACTGGACTCTTTATGGATATACAACCAGAAACAATGTCCACACCTTGAATACGAAACACGGGAGTATTCCACTTGACTCTTTATGGATATACAACCAGAAACAATGTCCACACCTTGAAAATGAAACACGAGAATATTCCACTGGACTCTTTATGGATATACAACCAGAAACAATGTCCACACCTTGAAAATCAAACACGGGAGTATTCCACTGGACTCTTTATGGATATACAACCAGAAACAATGTCCCCACCTTGAATATGAAACACGGGAGTATTCTACTGGACTCTTTATGGATATACAACCAGAAACAATATCAAACATTGAAAATGAAACACGGGAATATTTCACTGGACTCTTTATGGATATACAACCAGAAACAATGTCAAACATTGAAAATGAAACACGGGAGTATTCCACTGGACTCTTTATGGATATACAACCAGAAACAATGTCCACACCTTGAAAATGAAACACGGAAGTATCCCACTGGTCTCCTTTTGGATATACAACCAGAAACAATGTCCACACCTTGAAAATGAAACACGGGAGTATTCAACTGGACTCTTTATGGATATACAACCAGAAACAATGTCCACACCTTGAAAATGAAACACGGGAGTGTCACACTGGACTCTTTATGTATATACAACCAGAAACAATATCAAACATTGAAAATGAAATACGAGAATATTCCACTGGACTCTTTATGGATATACAACCAGAAACAATGTCCACACCTTGAAAATCAAACACGGGAGTATTCCACTGGACTCTTTATGGATATACAACCAGAAACAATGTCCACACCTTGAATATGAAACACGGAAGTATTCTACTGGACTCTTTATGGATATACAACCAGAAACAATGTCCACATATTGAAAATGAAACACGGGAGTATTCCATTGGACTCTTTATGGATATACAACCAGAAACAATGTCCACACATTAAAAATGAAACACGGGAGTATTGCACTGGACTCTTTACGGATATACAACCAGAAACAATGTCCACACCTTGAAAATGAAACACGGGAGTATTCCACTTGACTCTTTATGAATATACAACCAGAAACAATGTCCACACCTTGAAAATGAAACACGTGAGTGTCACACTGGACTCTTTATGTATATACAACCAGAAACAATATCAAACTTTGAAAATGAAACACGAGAATATTCCACTGGACTCTTTATGGAGAAACAACCAGAAACAATGTCCACACCTTGAAAATGAAACACGGGAGTATCCCACTGGTCTCCTTTTGGATATACAACCAGAAACAATTGTCACACCTTGAAAATGAAACACGGTAGTATTCCACTGGACTCTTTATGGATATACAACAAGAAACAATGTCCACATCTTGAAAATGAAACACGGGAGTATTCCACTGGACTCTTTTTGGATATACAACCAGAAACAATGTCCACACCTTAAAAATGAAACACGAGAGTATTCCACTGGACTCTTTATGGATATACAACAAGAAACAATGTCCACACCTTGAAAATGAAACACGGGAGTGTCACACTGGACTCTTTATGGATATACAACCAGAAACAATTGTCACACCTTGAAAATGAAACACGGTAGTATTCCACTGGACTCTTTATGGATATACAACAAGAAACAATGTCCACATCTTGAAAATGAAACACGGGAGTATTCCACTGGACTCTTTACGGATATACAACCAGAAACAATGTCCACACATTGAAAATGAAACACGGGAGTATTCCACTGGACTCTTTATGGATATACAACCAGAAACAATGTCCACACATTGAAAATGAAACACGGGAGTATCACACTGGACTCTTTATGGATATACAACCAGAAACAATGTCCACACATTGAAAATAAAACACGGGAGTATTCCATTGGACTCTTTATGGATATACAACCAGAAACAATGTCCACACATTAAAATGAAACACGGGAGTATTCCACTGGACTCTTTATGGATATACAACCAGAAACAATGTCCACACATTAAAAATGAAACACGGGAGTATTCCACTGGACTCTTTACGGATATACAACCAGAAACAATGTCCACACCTTGAAAATGAAACACGGGAGTATTCCACTTGACTCTTTATGGATATACAACCAGAAACAATGTCCACACCTTGAAAATGAAACACGGGAGTGTCACACTGGACTCTTTATGTATATACAACCAGAAACAATATCAAACATTGAAAATGAAACACGAGAATATTCCACTGGACTCTTTATGGATATACAACCAGAAACAATGTCCACACCTTGAAAATCAAACACGGGAGTATTCCACTGGACTCTTTATGGATATAGAACCAGAAACAATGTCCACACCTTGAATATGAAACATGGGAGTATTCTACTGGACTCTTTATGGATATACAACCAGAAACAATATCAAACATTGAAAATGAAACACGGGAGTATTCCACTGGACTCTTTATGGATATACAACCAGAAACAATGTCCACACCTTGAAAATGAAACACGGGAGTATCCCACTGGTCTCCTTTTGGATATACAACCAGAAACAATTGTCACACCTTGAAAATGAAACACGGTAGTATTCCACTGGACTCTTTATGGATATACAACAAGAAACAATGTCCACACATTGAAAATGAAACACGGGAGTATTCCATTGGACTCTTTATGGATATACAACCAGAAACAATGTCCACACATTAAAAAATGAAACACGGGAGTATTCCACTGGACTCTTTACGGATATACAACCAGAAACAATGTCCACACCTTGAAAATGAAACACGGGAGTATTCCACTTGACTCTTTATGGATATACAACCAGAAACAATGTCCACACCTTGAAAATGAAACACGGGAGTGTCACACTGGACTCTTTATGTACATACAACCAGAAACAATATCAAACATTGAAAATGAAACACGAGAATATTCCACTGGACTCTTTATGGATATACAACCAGAAACAATGTCCACACCTTGAAAATCAAACACGGGAGTATTCCACTGGACTCTTTATGGATATACAACCAGAAACAATGTCCACACCTTGAATATGAAACACGGGAGTATTCTACTGGACTCTTTATGGATATACAACCAGAAACAATATCAAACATTGAAAATGAAACACGGTAGTATTCCACTGGACTCTTTATGGATATACAACCAGAAACAATATCAAACATTGAAAATGAAACACGGTAGTATTCCACTGGACTCTTTATGGATATACAACCAGAAACAATGTCCACATCTTGAAAATGAAACACGGGAGTATTCCACTGGACTCTTTTTGGATATAGAACCAGAAACAATGTCCACACCTTGAATACGAAACACGGGAGTATTCCACTGGACTCTTTATGGATATACAACCAGAAACAATGTCCACACCTTGAAAATGAAACACGGGAGTATTCCACTTGACTCTTTATGGATATACAAGCAGAAACAATGTCCACACCTTGAAAATGAAACACGGGAGTATCACACTGGACTCTTTATGTATATACAACCAGAAACAATATCAAACATTGAAAATGAAACACGGGAATATTTCACTGGACTCTTTATGGATATACAACCAGAAA
This sequence comes from Tachypleus tridentatus, assembly GCF_004210375.1. Lineage (NCBI taxonomy): Eukaryota > Metazoa > Arthropoda > Merostomata > Xiphosura > Limulidae > Tachypleus > Tachypleus tridentatus. Next base: position 94,509,377 of record NC_134831.1, read on the forward strand.
CAATGTCAAACATTGAAAATGAAACACGGGAGTATTCCACTGGACTCTTTATGGATATACAACCAGAAACAATGTCCACACCTTGAAAATGAAACACGGGAGTATCCCACTGGTCTCCTTTTGGATATGCAACCACAAACAATGTCCACACCTTGAATATGAAACACGGAAGTATTCTACTGGACTCTTTATGGATATACAACCAGAAACAATGTCCACACATTGAAAATGAAACACGGGAGTATCACACTGGACTCTTTATGGATATACAACCAGAAACAATGTCCACACATTGAAAATGAAACACGGGAGTATTCCACTGGACTCTTTATGGATATACAACCAGAAACAATGTCCACACATTGAAAATGAAACACGGGAGTATCACACTGGACTCTTTATGGATATACAACCAGAAACAATGTCCACACATTGAAAATGAAACACGGGAGTATTCCATTGGACTCTTTATGGATATACAACCAGAAACAATGTCCACACATTAAAAATGAAACACGGGAGTATTCCACTGGACTCTTTATGGATATACAACCAGAAACAATGTCCACACATTAAAAATGAAACACGGGAGTATTCCACTAGACTCTTTACGGATATACAACCAGAAACAATGTCCACACCTTGAAAATGAAACACGGGAGTATTCCACTTGACTCTTTATGGATATACAACCAGAAACAATGTCCACACCTTGAAAATGAAACACGGGAGTGTCACACTGGACTCTTTATGTATATACAACCAGAAACAATATCAAACATTGAAAATGAAACACGAGAATATTCCACTGGACTCTTTATGGATATACAACCAGAAACAATGTCCACACCTTGAAAATCAAACACGGGAGTATTCCACTGGACTCTTTATGGATATAGAACCAGAAACAATGTCCACACCTTGAATATGAAACATGGGAGTATTCTACTGGACTCTTTATGGATATACAACCAGAAACAATATCAAACATTGAAAATGAAACACGGGAGTATTCCACTGGACTCTTTATGGATATACAACCAGAAACAATGTCCACACCTTGAAAATGAAACACGGGAGTATCCCACTGGTCTCCTTTTGGATATACAACCAGAAACAATTGTCACACCTTGAAAATGAAACACGGTAGTATTCCACTGGACTCTTTATGGATATACAACAAGAAACAATGTCCACATCTTGAAAATGAAACACGGGAGTATTCCACTGGACTCTTTTTGGATATACAACCAGAAACAATGTCCACACCTTAAAAATGAAACACGAGAGTATTCCACTGGACACTTTATGGATATACAACAAGAAACAATGTCCACACCTTGAAAATGAAACACGGGAGTGTCACACTGGACTCTTTATGGATATACAACCAGAAACAATTGTCACACCTTGAAAATGAAACACGGTAGTATTCCACTGGACTCTTTATGGATATACAACAAGAAACAATGTCCACATCTTGAAAATGAAACACGGGAGTATTCCACTGGACTCTTTTTGGATATACAACCAGAAACAATGTCCACACCTTGAATACGAAACACGGGAGTATTCCACTGGACTCTTTATGGATATACAACCAGAAACAATGTCCACACCTTGAAAATGAAACACGGGAGTATTCCACTTGACTCTTTATGGATATACAAGCAGAAACAATGTCCACACCTTGAAAATGAAACACGGGAGTATCACACTGGACTCTTTATGTATATACAACCAGAAACAATATCAAACATTGAAAATGAAACACGAGAATATTCCACTGGACTCTTTATGGATATACAACCAGAAACAATGTCCACACCTTGAAAATCAAACACGGGAGTATTCCACTGGACTCTTTATGGATATACAACCAGAAACAATGTCCCCACCTTGAATATGAAACACGGGAGTATTCTACTGGACTCTTTATGGATATACAACCAGAAACAATATCAAACATTGAAAATGAAACACGGGAATATTTCACTGGACTCTTTATGGATATACAACCAGAAACAATGTCAAACATTGAAAATGAAACACGGGAGTATTCCACTGGACTCTTTATGGATATACAACCAGAAACAATGTCCACACCTTGAAAATGAAACACGGAAGTATCCCACTGGTCTCCTTTTGGATATACAACCAGAAACAATGTCCACACCTTGAAAATGAAACACGGGAGTATTCAACTGGACTCTTTATGGATATACAACCAGAAACAATGTCCACACCTTGAAAATGAAACACGGGAGTGTCACACTGGACTCTTTATGTATATACAACCAGAAACAATATCAAACATTGAAAATGAAATACGAGAATATTCCACTGGACTCTTTATGGATATACAACCAGAAACAATGTCCACACCTTGAAAATCAAACACGGGAGTATTCCACTGGACTCTTTATGGATATACAACCAGAAACAATGTCCACACCTTGAATATGAAACACGGAAGTATTCTACTGGACTCTTTATGGATATACAACCAGAAACAATGTCCACATATTGAAAATGAAACACGGGAGTCTTCCATTGGACTCTTTATGGATATACAACCAGAAACAATGTCCACACATTAAAAAATGAAACACGGGAGTATTGCACTGGACTCTTTACGGATATACAACCAGAAACAATGTCCACACCTTGAAAATGAAACACGGGAGTATTCCACTTGACTCTTTATGAATATACAACCAGAAACAATGTCCACACCTTGAAAATGAAACACGGGAGTGTCACACTGGACTCTTTATGTATATACAACCAGAAACAATATCAAACATTGAAAATGAAACACGAGAATATTCCACTGGACTCTTTATGGAGAAACAACCAGAAACAATGTCCACACCTTGAAAATGAAACACGGGAGTATCCCACTGGTCTCCTTTTGGATATACAACCAGAAACAATTGTCACACCTTGAAAATGAAACACGGTAGTATTCCACTGGACTCTTTATGGATATACAACAAGAAACAATGTCCACATCTTGAAAATGAAACACGGGAGTATTCCACTGGACTCTTTTTGGATATACAACCAGAAACAATGTCCACACCTTAAAAATGAAACACGAGAGTATTCCACTGGACTCTTTATGGATATACAACAAGAAACAATGTCCACACCTTGAAAATGAAACACGGGAGTGTCACACTGGACTCTTTATGGATATACAACCAGAAACAATTGTCACACCTTGAAAATGAAACACGGTAGTATTCCACTGGACTCTTTATGGATATACAACAAGAAACAATGTCCACATCTTGAAAATGAAACACGGGAGTATTCCACTGGATTCTTTTTGGATATACAACCAGAAACAATGTCCACACCTTAAAAATGAAACACGAGAGTATTCCACTGGACTCTTTATGGATATACAATAAGAAACAATGTCCACATCTTGAAAATGAAACACGGGAGTATTCCACTGGACTCTTTTTGGATATACAACCAGAAACAATGTCCACACCTTAAAATGAAACACGAGAGTATTCCACTGGACTCTTTATGGATATACAACAAGAAACAATGTCCACATCTTGAAAATGAAACAAACACGGGAGTATTCCACTGGACTCTTTATGGATATACAACAAGAAACAATGTCCACATCTTGAAAATGAAACATGGGAGTATTCTACTGGACTCTTTATGGATATACAACCAGAAACAATGTCCACACCTTGAAAATGAAACACGGGAGTTTCCCACTGGTCTCCTTTTGGATATACAACCAGAAACAATTGTCACACCTTGAAAATGAAACACGGTAGTATTCCACTGGACTCTTTATGGATATACAACAAGAAACAATGTCCACATCTTGAAAATGAAACACGGGAGTATTCCACTGGACTCTTTTTGGATATACAACCAGAAACAATGTCCACACCTTAAAAATGAAACACGAGAGTATTCCACTGGACACTTTATGGATATACAACAAGAAACAATGTCCACACCTTGAAAATGAAACACGGGAGTGTCACACTGGACTCTTTATGGATATACAACCAGAAACAATTGTCACACCTTGAAAATGAAACACGGTAGTATTCCACTGGACTCTTTATGGATATACAACAAGAAACAATGTCCACATCTTGAAAATGAAACACGGGAGTATTCCACTGGACTCTTTTGGATATACAACCAGAAACAATGTCCACACCTTGAATACGAAACACGGGAGTATTCCACTGGACTCTTTATGGATATACAACCAGAAACAATGTCCACACCTTGAAAATGAAACACGGGAGTATTCCACTTGACTCTTTATGGATATACAAGCAGAAACAATGTCCACACCTTGAAAATGAAACACGGGAGTATCACACTGGACTCTTTATGTATATACAACCAGAAACAATATCAAACATTGAAAATGAAACACGAGAATATTCCACTGGACTCTTTATGGATATACAACCAGAAACAATGTCCACACCTTGAAAATCAAACACGGGAGTATTCCACTGGACTCTTTATGGATATACAACCAGAAACAATGTCCCCACCTTGAATATGAAACACGGGAGTATTCTACTGGACTCTTTATGGATATACAACCAGAAACAATATCAAACATTGAAAATGAAACACGGGAATATTTCACTGGACTCTTTATGGATATACAACCAGAAACAATGTCAAACATTGAAAATGAAACACGGAAGTATCCCACTGGTCTCCTTTTGGATATACAACCAGAAACAATGTCCACACCTTGAAAATGAAACACGGGAGTATTCAACTGGACTCTTTATGGATATACAACCAGAAACAATGTCCACACCTTGAAAATGAAACACGGGAGTGTCACACTGGACTCTTTATGTATATACAACCAGAAACAATATCAAACATTGAAAATGAAATACGAGAATATTCCACTGGACTCTTTATGGATATACAACCAGAAACAATGTCCACACCTTGAAAATCAAACACGGGAGTATTCCACTGGACTCTTTATGGATATACAACCAGAAACAATGTCCACACCTTGAATATGAAACACGGAAGTATTCTACTGGACTCTTTATGGATATACAACCAGAAACAATGTCCACATATTGAAAATGAAACACGGGAGTATTCCATTGGACTCTTTATGGATATACAACCAGAAACAATGTCCACACATTAAAAATGAAACACGGGAGTATTGCACTGGACTCTTTACGGATATACAACCAGAAACAATGTCCACACCTTGAAAATGAAACACGGGAGTATTCCACTTGACTCTTTATGAATATACAACCAGAAACAATGTCCACACCTTGAAAATGAAACACGGGAGTGTCACACTGGACTCTTTATGTATATACAACCAGAAACAATATCAAACATTGAAAATGAAACACGAGAATATTCCACTGGACTCTTTATGGATATACAACCAGAAACAATGTCCACACCTTGAAAATGAAACACGGGAGTATCCCACTGGTCTCCTTTTGGATATACAACCAGAAACAATTGTCACACCTTGAAAATGAAACACGGTAGTATTCCACTGGACTCTTTATGGATATACAACAAGAAACAATGTCCACATCTTGAAAATGAAACACGGGAGTATTCCACTGGACTCTTTTGGATATACAACCAGAAACAATGTCCACACCTTAAAAATGAAACACGAGAGTATTCCACTGGACTCTTTATGGATATACAACAAGAAACAATGTCCACACCTTGAAAATGAAACACGGGAGTGTCACACTGGACTCTTTATGGATATACAACCAGAAACAATTGTCACACCTTGAAAATGAAACACGGTAGTATTCCACTGGACTCTTTATGGATATACAACAAGAAACAATGTCCACATCTTGAAAATGAAACACGGGAGTATTCCACTGGACTCTTTTTGGATATACAACCAGAAACAATGTCCACACCTTAAAAATGAAACACGAGAGTATTCCACTGGACTCTTTATGGATATACAATAAGAAACAATGTCCACATCTTGAAAATGAAACACGGGAGTATTCCACTGGACTCTTTTTGGATATACAACCAGAAACAATGTCCACACCTTAAAAATGAAACACGAGAGTATTCCACTGGACTCTTTATGGATATACAACAAGAAACAATGTCCACATCTTGAAAATGAAACAAACACGGGAGTATTCCACTGGACTCTTTATGGATATACAACAAGAAACAATGTCCACATCTTGAAAATGAAACATGGGAGTATTCTACTGGACTCTTTATGGATATACAACCAGAAACAATGTCCACACCTTGAAAATGAAACACGGGAGTTTCCCACTGGTCTCCTTTTGGATATACAACCAGAAACAATGTCCACACCTTGAAAATGAAACACGGGAGTATTCCACTGGACTCTTTATGGATATACAACGAGAAACAATGTCCACACCTTTAAAATGAAACACGGGAGTATCACACTGGACTCTTTATGGATATACAACCAGAAACAATATCAAACATTGAAAATGAAACACGGGATATTCCACTGGAGTCTTTATGGATATACAGCCAGAAACAATGTCCACACGTCTCTTAAGAGCATCATCCATTCCTCTACCGTTCTCCACGACATATTGTTGTGAACAGGGATTTTCAACTCTGAAAATATCAAAGACCAGAAAAGAGAGAGGGTTGTCTGTGTTGATGAGGTGATGAAAGTTTATTTGTTGTGTCGGTAGGGCCAAGCGCGTAAGGCGCGCGACTCGTAATTCGCGGGTTTGCGCCCGCGTCGCGCCAAACATGTTCGCCCTCTCAGCCGTGGGGTCGTTATAATGTGACGATCAATCCAACGTTTCTTTGGTAAAAGAGTAGCCCAAGAGTTGGCGGTGGGTGGTGATGACTAGCTGTTTTCCCTCTAGTCTTACACTGCTAAATTAGGGACGGCTAGCGCAGATAGCCCTCGAGTAGCTTTGCGCGAAATTTCAACCAAACAAACTCTCTGAAACTGATTGAAGATTTAATGTTGCTGTATTGGAATTTGTTCGGTGATTGTAGGATAAGCTCTGTCGATCTCTTGAAGATATTTTCTCAGTCTCGACTTGGGAATTTTGATGCTAATATATTAAGGAAATATTTTTATCACGATGTTTTAAAATGTGTGATGCCGCTATTGAGTCATCTTTAATTTCTGATGCTTTTGGTAATATTTGATTATATTACTCTGTCTAAGTTTCAATAATATTTCTAACTTAAAAGTGGACTGCTTAAAGTTTATCCATAAGCTGACAGGATACTGAAGAAAATCTCAGACCAGTCTTTTTCCAGATAAACTGGATTACCTGGGAAACCCCTGGGGAGGAATCTGGGAATTTCTCTAAAAATCCATTTATAGACCCATGCAGGGTATTGGATAAAGCTGCATAGCTGTGATGACGGTTATGCTTCTTCTTTGTATATATTCATAACCTTGATCCCAGGTTACTCCATGACGTATCATATGTGTTTAGATGGCGCCTCACTTTCATCAGTAGATTGTGAGTGAATTTAACACTTCGCAGAATTTAAACCAATACTTTTATTTCCTGTTCAATTTGTCCAATATTCTTTTGTGATAACATTTGCACAAAACCTAAATATCTATCTAATAACGTTTGTTTACACATTACCATCGTGAATTTCCTAATCTCAGAAATAAAAACATAAGAACAGATAGATAAGTATAGCAGTATCGTAGAAATTAGCTCTAAAAATGTCTTCTCTAATAATTTTCAATAAATTCTTTGAAAATTGCAGCTTTTCAAAAATTGTATTTACTTTTTTATTGTTAATAACTGAATTGTGAACAAAATAACCTGAATATCTAATGTTATGTTTCGTGTTTCAAAGCTGTTCAGGGGGACAGCGTACCTAAGAAACAAGCACTTAAAGAAGGACGTCCCGTCATAGACAAGGAAGGAGGTAACAAGTATCACGAAGGAAACGGTGATCCTGGGTTCGAGTTCGTCTTCGTAGATAACCCTAAAGGTTTCCTGACGAACAAAGAGAATGAAGAAGATGATGACAGTACATCTGAAGATGATTATGAAGACAGTTATGAATATCTAGATAATGGAAGTGATGGTTATGATGAAGAGGTTTGTTTGAGAGACTGATATTAACTCCAGTGTTCTTGTTTGTTTTTAATGGGAATAATAATAAAATATGTTATAGCTTTTTTTATGTTTGATTTGGATATTAGTAAAAATACTATGCTTAAGTGCCAAAGCAGTGAGTGATTCTGAGAGTTCAGGATTCGTGTCTCGTTGCCGCCAAGAAATTGCTCCCCTCCTCTTTAAAGCTGTGAGCGCGTTATAACAGTGACGGTCAAATTCCTTTTGAGATTTCATGGTTCACGTCTCTTTTTTTTCCCGTAAAATGTATTCTCACTTTGGGGCCGTGGGGTGTTATAAAAGTGATAGCCAACCCAGTATTCTATCACACAAGGGTAGACCTAGTGTTAGCGAAGGCGCTGTTTATTGCTATCTACCTTCCCTGTAATTTATCAGTTCTATATTATAGCGGCTATGAGTAGATAATCCATTATTTTGTGTAGCTTTGTGAAGAAAAAATATTAAGTGTCTTGGAAACGTTTGTTTGTTTGTTTGTTTTGAATTTCGTGCAAAGCTACTCGAGGGCTATCTGTGTTAGCCGTCCCTAATTTAGCAGTGTAAGTCTAGAGGGAAGGCAGCTAGTCATCACCACCCACCTCCAACTCTTGGGCTATTCTTTTACCAACGAATAGTGGGACTGACCGTCACTTTATAACGCCCCCACGGCTGGGAGGACGAGCATGTTTGGTGCGACCGGTATTCGAACCCGCGACCCTCGGATTACGAGTCGAACGCCTTAACTCACCTGGCCATGCCGGGCCCGTCCTTAGAAACTCCAGTCTTTGTAAAGTAAAACTTGGTTGTGCTGAGAAAAATATTTACTTATATAAAAACACAAACAAACAAAAAACAATTAATTATTGTCATAATGATATGCATAGCTTTGTTTGTATGTTATTAATCACAAATCCATTCAATAGCCTACATATTCTCTGCCTACAGCGGGTATCAAAACCAGAATTTTAGAGTTGTGAGCCGTGCTGTACCAGCAAGTGTTAAAGAAAAGTAAAACTGATTTATGTTTATTTATGTTATTTATTTATGTTTTAACAAGATATGAAACTTACCAAACATACATGTTATAAACACGTCCCTCAGGAGTCAAGGGGTGTCTTTATACCGTAAGTTGTTGAATATTAAAAGTGAGTTCAATCCGGGAACTCCCGGAGAGGTTGGTTTTGAATGTATATTTTCGAGACAAGGTTTTATTTGTTAACTGATACATTTTTAATTAAAATACAACATCCTTAAGTCTCCATACCAGCTGGTACTAAGGTCTACCTGCTGGTAGTAAATTCAGTATATATCAATAAAGCCACATTCTGATCATCATTAGTTAAGAAATTACCAGCCTTTTATGTGTCTGCTATCACCTTTTTATGTTTAGCTTTGAATTTAAATACGAACGAATTCACCTGTGATTCCGTATGGAAGTTCGAAGCATCACGATAGTCAGAAGTAGGATAAGTAGACAGAAACACTTGGAAAGCAGCTACAGACATATTATTATACTCGGCTTGCTCACAGGTGGTTCTAACCGGTTCCTGAATACCTCTGTGTTTCATTTGAGGACTTCTTTGTTTCTTGTGCTTGTGATGCAGCGACGTAAGCTACCTTACCACTTTAAATCACTTTTCGCAGCCCTAACGATAAAAGTATGTGAAAAATGTTTTCTTTTTAGCTGATAAACCTGTCTACAAAATGTACCCAACTGCCTTGTGAGAAGTCTGTTATGAAGTGAAATTAAATCAAGTTTATATTTTGTGGATTACTGAAGAGGGAGAAGGGATAATTCCAAAGATCGTTTGGCGGAGACGGTGAATTTCATATTTTGACGTAAATTAGTGAATTCTGTAGGTATGTATCTCTACCGACAGTACAGCCGTAAGTCTACAAATTTACAACGCTAAAATCAGGGGTTAGATTCCCCGCGGTGGACTCAGCAGATAGCCCAGTGTGGCTTTGCTATAATAAAACACACTTTATAGGTATGTTTCGTAAAGGGAATGACTTTTTGTCACGTGTGTACTTTGTTTGTAATTAAGCGCAAAGCTACTGAATGAGTTCCTTGTATTGTGTGTACCACGGAAATCGAAACCATATTTTGATCGTTATGAGTTCTCAGACCTAACGCTGTGTCACTTATGTTTGTCTCGTATTCAGGGGGGGGATATATTTGCTCCACAGTAACAACGTACAAAATGAGTTCTTTAGGAAGGGGATCTGTCTAGCTCACTGTAACTACGTACAGAATGAGTTCTTTAGGAAGGGGATCTGTCTAGCTCACTGTAACTACGTACAGAATGAGTTCTTTAGGAAGGGGATCTGTCTAGCTCACTGTAACTACGTACAGAATGAGTTCTTTAGGAAGGGGATCTGTCTAGCTCACTGTAACTACATACAGAGTGAGTTCTTTAGGAAGGGGATCTGTCTAGCTCACTGTAACTACGTACAGAATGAGTTCTTTAGGAAGGGGATCTGTCTAGCTCACTGTAACTACGTACAGAATGAGTTCTTTAGGAAGGGGATCTGTCTAGCTCACTGTAACTACGTACAGAATGAGTTCTTTAGGAAGGGGATCTGTCTAGCTCACTGTAACTACGTACAGAATGAGTTCTTTAGGAAGGGGATCTGTCTAGCTCACTGTAACTACATACAGAGTGAGTTCTTTAGGAAGGGGATCTGTCTAGCTCACTGTAACTACGTACAGAATGAGTTCTTTAGGAAGGGGATCTGTCTAGCTCACTGTAACTACGTACAGAATGAGTTCTTTAGGAAGGGATCTGTCTAGCTCACTGTAACTACGTACAGAATGAGTTCTTTAGGAAGGGGATCTGTCTAGCTCACTGTAACTACGTACAGAATGAGTTCTTTAGGAAGGGGATCTGTCTAGCTCACTGTAACTACGTACAGAATGAGTTCTTTAGGAAGGGGATCTGTCTAGCTCACTGTAACTACGTACAGAATGAGTTCTTTAGGAAGGGGATCTGTCTAGCTCACTGTAACTACGTACAGAATGAGTTCTTTAGGAAGGGGATCTGTCTAGCTCACTGTAACTACATACAGAGTGAGTTCTTTAGGAAGGGGATCTGTCTAGCTCACTGTAACTACGTACAGAATGAGTTCTTTAGGAAGGGGATCTGTCTAGCTCACTGTAACTACGTACAGAATGAGTTCTTTAGGAAGGGGATCTGTCTAGCTCACTGTAACTACGTACAGAATGAGTTCTTTAGGAAGGGGATCTGTCTAGCTCACTGTAACTACGTACAGAATGAGTTATTTAGGAAGGGGATATGTCTAGCTCACTGTAACTACATACAGAATGAGTTCTTTAGGAAGGGGATATGTCTAGCCTGCTGTAACTACATACAGAATGAGTTCTTTAGGAAGGGGATATGTCTAGCCCGCTGTAACTACATACAGAATCAGTTCTTCGGGGGGGGGGGTCTGTCTAGCGCACCGTAGCTACATACAGAATCAGTTCTTCATTATCTGTTTTCCTGTGTTTAATGCCGAAGAATCATTACACGAATGTTTTCAGGAGTTTCTTAAATAAATGCTTTAGAAACGTGTGAAGAAAAAATGCACTACATGTCTAAAAATAAAAACCAGAAGGAATGTTTGTGTTTTTTATCACTATCTCTTTCTTTTCAAAATGCATATCTTTCTATACCACGGAACTTGCAAAATATTTTTGAACAGTTTTAATAAACTTATTCAAAAACTGTTTTATTTTCTTCCTGCAGTGTAGAAGAAAATATGATGCGTGTTTGGAGGCTGGCTCAGCGGTAAGTTGGTTACAGTTTAACTATCTTATTGTGTTTATGACGAAACGTCATTCACTTCCATTGAGTTCGTGTTGGAATACCATCTAGTGTCATTTTAATGAAACAGTATTTATTTTCTTTAAAGTATATGTCCGATTTCCAATATTTAATTTTGTCTTTTTTTTTTTTCCAGAATCCTCAAAAACTCCGGTGTCAAAAATCGTACTTTTTGGTAAGTAAGACACAACAAGTTAAGACACCTAAATTTATGTATTCTCCACATTAAAACTAGTAGAACACTCTACACATTAACACTTGTATACATCCCTGTACACATGAACACTTGTATGCATCAGTGTGTATATTAACATTTGTATACATCACTGTACACATGAACACTTGTATGCATCAGTGTGTATATTAACATTTGTATACATCACTGTGCAAATTAACACTTGTATACATCACTGTACACATTAACACTTGTTTTAATACCACTGTAACATTAAAAAAGTAAACTATTAACAAACTTAGAGTTTTTATCTTGTTACACTTATTACTTATTTTTCTAGAAATGTTTATTTATTGAAAATACCATCTATGTAAAAAGTAGAAATCTTACAGACGATCTGTTTGTGATGTCGTCTTTTGTTTTTTTTTCAGTGTTTACTCGACGATGATGAATACGTCTACGGTGAACTTTGAGCACATTTAAAGCACTGTTTCTTTTTTGTCTTTTTTAACATTGCAGGTTTCTAATTCTCAGTTTCTTTATTTGTTTTCAAGTGATAATAGGACCAAATATCGTGAATTTGTTTTGTTTTCTAAGTTAAAAGAGTTGCCACCTGTTGACTTGGAACTTCACTGAATGAAATGTTAAGTTTTAGTGGTCTAGTAACGGCTTTGCTCTAAGATTGAAATGGCCCCGATCACCGAAGTATACCACGTAATAACTGCGCATGTGCATTAATGAATCAAATTAGAAAATGTATCGCATTTTAGTTAGCGCTCATGTAAATATGGCTTCTTCGTTTACTGTTTTGTTTTAAAGACTAAATAATCAGTAAAAGTACATCATGCGAGTATTGGTTATAAAACAACGAAAGTCCGAATAAACTGCCATAGTTCCCATTTTATTAACCGTAGCCTTACATCATTTTTCACACGTTTGACTCCAGGGGCGTAGATTTTTTACACCCGGCGGGGATGATTTTTGCAACCACTTATGTCAACTGTTCAATTTGCAAATTGGTAATCTCTGATTACGTAAACCTGAAAGCTGTAAACATGCAGTCACAGAGTAATCTTGTTGCCTCGATACTTGCATGTATACTTAGGCCTACTGACTGATACTTACGAATTATCGCTTAGATAGAAAAGCTTAGAAGCACGCCTATTATTAAAGATGTGCATTTCGGCTACTGAAAAAGCCTACATCTAGGCCTAATTATGTAATTCGATTGGTAAGAACACGAGAATCACAAGAACAAACACACAATTCGTAGGCCTTTGATGCAATAAACAATTCAACAGACCAAACTGTAGGGGCGATGATTGTATGCACCATACCCCCCACCTAAAATGAAGGGGGATGTATACCCCCCATCCTCCCAGGATATACGCCCCTGTTTGACTCAACGAAAACTTTCATGTACCCAGACTTTGGAATACCAGCTGTAAGCTTTCATATTCTATCACATCATACGTCAACTGCTTGTGAATCAGCTAGCGCTTCACAATAGCACTCGACTGCACGTGAAACAATCATTCCTAAAAAGTATAACCTGGCTTGGCAGAGTGGTTAAGGTGATGGACACCCAATCTGAGAGTTGCGGGTTAGAATCCCTGTTACACCAACTATACTCGCCTTTTCAGCCGTTGGGAGGCGTATAATGGCACAGTCAATCCTACTATTCTCCGAAAAAAACAAAAAAACTCAATAATTGGCGGTGGGTAGTGATGACTAACTAGCTGCATTCCGTCTAGTTTTACACTACTAAATTATGAATGATTAGTACAGATAGCCCTCTGTACTAGTGTAGTTTTGCGGAAAATTCAAAACGAAGCATAATAATCGTACTTACTACAGCATAAAAATATAGGTCTATCGGTCAAAGGTTTAGCGTCTAACGTTCGTTACAATGAGTCTGCTCAAACACGACATTAACGGTTTTATTCTGTAACACGTGAAGTAGTAGTTGTATTATGTTAATGGTTTTATTATTATATCATGTGGTCCTTGTGAATTAGTGGTTTCATTGTGTTAACGGTTTCATTATTATATCACGTATTCCTTAGAATTAATAGTTGATTGTGTTAATGGTTTTATTATTATATCATGTGGTCCTTGTGAATTAGTGGTTTCATTGTTTTAACGGTTTCATTATTATATCACGTATTCCTTAGAATTAATAGTTGATTGTGTTAATGGTTTTATTATTATATCATGTGGTCCTTGTGAATTAGTGGTTTCATTGTGTTAACGGTTTCATTATTATATCACGTATTCCTTAGAATTAATAGTTGATTGTGTTAATGGTTTTATTATTATATCATGTGGTCCTTGTGAATTAGTGGTTTCATTGTGTTAACGGTTTCATTATTATATCACGTATTCCTTAGAATTAATAGTTGATTGTGTTAATGGTTTTATTATTATATCATGTGGTCCTTGTGAATTAGTGGTTTCATTGTGTTAACGGTTTCATTATTATATCACGTATTCCTTAGAATCAATAGTTGATTGTGTTAATGGTTTTATTATTATATCATGTGGTCCTTGTGAATTAGTGGTTTCATTGTGTTAACGGTTTCATTATTATATCACGTATTCCTTAGAATCAATAGTTGATTGTGTTAATAGTTTCATTATTATATCATGTGGTCCTTGTGAATTAGTGATTTCATTGTGTTAACGGTTTCATAACTACATAATGTGGTCCTTGTGAATTAGTGGTTTCATTGTGCTAACCATTACATTATCGTAACAAGCGGTCCTTATAAATTACTAGTTGCATTATTTTAATAGTTTCATTATTATATCATGTGGTCCTTGTGAATTAGTAGTTTCATTATGTTAATGATTTCATTATTATATGTGGTCCTTGTAAATAACTAGTTTTTTTGTGTTAACGGTTTCATTATTATAATATGTGGTGTTTTGTGAGTTAGTGGTTTCATTATTATATCATGTGATCGTGTGAATCAGTAGCTGCATTATGTTAAAACTATTTAGCCTAATGATGTTTTTCTCATATTTATTGTGTTTTTAATATTTTTATGTAGCTTACTGGACCAAATATTTCTAATAAATGAGATTGCATGAATAGCTTTGAATTTGTATTTTTGTATGTTAATAAGTTATGTACTGTTTTGCATATTTAATAAAAAATGAAACGTTTATGGATTTGTAATATGTTTTTAAGGACGTATTTAAACATACTTTCACCAACATTTCTTTTTGAAAGATGTTATAGTGAAGACAATTTGAACAACTAGTTTTATAGTCGAGACAAAATTTATCTTTGTAGTCTGTCGTGACAAAGATTTTGCTAATAGTAGTTCCGTTGTCGTGACAAAATTTCTCTTCATGCAACTGTATAGTTTTATCGCTGTGTTATTGTGGAATATTCTTATTACAAATGTTCCATTACGTTTGGTCGGGCTATATGATTGCCTTGTGACATTTTCAGTTTTTACTTAAGTTCATAAAGTCTAAAAAAATATTCATACGGGGACTTTGTGCACGGTTGTCAGTGTTGAATAGGAAGCTTTACCGTCAAACGTTTCACCACATTTGCTCAGAATAATCATCTTATTGGACTATGAGTTACAGCTCAATAAATGGCATAATCTTCTTATACTGATCAGCAGTCATGGTGCCATCAGTTTTATGAAAATTGCCGACACCTCTGCCTGTATTGTAGTCCCAATAATATTACTAATCCTCTATCATTATTCACTGTAGATGGTGTGAAATGACTTGGACATGTTTCTCCTGTTCTCTATTGAACAAACTCAATTGGTTATTCAGCTGTTAAGAGCACACGTTTTCAGCTTTGTTCATTGTACTGTTTGCGGTTTGATGCCCGTTTCAGCTTTTTGTTTTCAAGTAGCCACACGTCTATTAAGACTACTTCATTCTTGTATGTATCTTACTGTTTTAAACGTGCCATTCACACACAAAAAAAATCATCAGAAAAATCTGCACTCGGTCGTCATCTGTCTCATAACGAACACATTCTGAGACTCTTAACATCACTTTTTGTAGAGTTTAGATTTTCTGTGTTGACTACTTTTATTACTAACAAGGTAGTTTCACGTGCCCTCTATAGAATCATGCATATATTTCCATCTGAAACATTGAGTCTTAAAGTAATCTTTCAAATGGAGTATCCTTGTCCAGCCATAACTTTAATTTGTTATTTCAGTCCTCTGGGAACCATTAATGGAATAATACTACAACTACTGGGAATAGTATGATTACATTTTATAGACTTCGTACTTGCGTGGCACTTTTTAATTGATTGGGTGACAATCACAGTGTAAATTATCGCCATCATATATCTGTTTTCAGATACATTTAATTTTCACACAATAAGTGGGCATAATCCCATTTTTCATAGTTATTTCAAGTACTATCTATTAGGTATGCAAATCGAAATACTTCATTTTGTAAAATTACCTTATCGACTATGTACATTAAAATTTTTTGTAGGTGTACAGTCATGAGTAAAACTTGGATTTCAAAACCTGTGATGGGCAGAACACACATAGTCTAGCTGTTGAATGTAGTTTTGTATTATTCTACAACCAAACCAAGACCCATAAACTCACAATATATTTATTTGAAACAAGTATATTAAGTATACAAGTATACCATAAAATTATGAAAAAAATAGTTTTTGTTTTAAATGAAAGGAATCAACAAAACATATGTTTACTATATACTTGAAAACTTATGTGTAGAATATATTTGAATGTCAATCTATAAACTAAATAATACTGTAATAATGCACGTTTAAGTTGCGCCATCTGTTGACTTTTCGATAAAATATATATATATATATATATATGTATTATATTATATATACTCTTCAAAAAAAGAAACGCAAAAGGCAAAATTTGAGACAAATTGTTAACAA
Organism: Tachypleus tridentatus; assembly: GCF_004210375.1. Lineage (NCBI taxonomy): Eukaryota > Metazoa > Arthropoda > Merostomata > Xiphosura > Limulidae > Tachypleus > Tachypleus tridentatus. The sequence goes on from NC_134831.1 coordinate 94,526,432, forward strand.
GTTTATTCCGGGTAGTTCTGTATGACACGTGTGAAACTTTGCACATTCACTGCTGAACATCCAAAGTCTGCAAAGGCGAAGTCCACGCTCACTAGATGAAGTTTAACGTCACTCAACGTCAATAACGAGTATGCCCCCCGTGAGTATCAATAACTGCTTGGCATCTCCTGCCCATGGAAGCGATGATATGACGAATCACATCCTGTGTAATGGCTGTCCACTCAGCCTGCAAAGCTGCTGCAAGCTGAGGTAGAGTCCGCGGTTGAGGTTGTCGCCGTCGCAGACGTCGGTCCAACACGTCCCAAAGATGTTCGACGGGGTTTAAATCTGGTGATCTGGAGGGCCAGGGAAGAACGTTGATGTTGTGGTGTCTCAAGAAGACAGTGGTGAGTCGGGCTGTGTGAGGACGGGCGTTGTCATGTTGAAAAACATCGTTGACGTTCACCATGATGGGTTGCACATGGAACCTAAGAATCTCGTAGACGGTTGCGTACGGTCTGATAGGAAATCCTACGCAGCCCTGGTATGGTTGAGGCAGTAGACGTCGCAGTGGTGGTCCTATCCCGAAGGTGACGTAACCGGATATAGCGATCTTGTGCGGGCGTGGTCACACGAGGTCTGCCAGATCGTGGACGGTCACGAGTTGATCCATGTTGTTGGTAACGATTCCATAGCCTTGCAATGGTGCTTGGGTGAACATTCACAGCTCTGGCAACATCTGATCGAGATTTGCCTGCTTCCAAGCGACCAATGGCGTTGTTGCGTTGTGCTTCAGTCAATCTTGGCGTAACTGTATTGCGTGTCGGTGGTTTAACACTGAGCTATGGAAACTGAGAACCCGTCACTTTTATATTGATTGTGCACATGTTGCACTTGCAGAACATGCAGATCTCTGAAACAAATTTATTGAACACGAATGCGTTTTGGCAAAAAATCCGATGTTTTACTCCGTTTTCAAAGTGCACAACTTTTATTGTCATTTTAGTCTGACAATCAGTGCCTTAACACGTGTAACATCACATACTCCGAGCTTGTAACGTTATTACATATATTTCTCTTTAAAAATATCCCTTTTGCGTTTCTTTTTTTAAAGAGTACATATAATATAAAATTATATATATATATTGCAAGTACGAGTGGTTTAGTGTCTGAAGGTTTATAGGATTTAGTTCCTGCCTGTAGTTAAGCAAAAAACTAAACAATAAGTTATCTGTACTGTGCTCAACCTGGATGTCAAAACATGATTATTAGCATTATAAGTTCACAGACTTACTGCTGTATCACTGGGATACATAAGTGTTAGTAAAAATTAATTAGATTGATTTCAGTTTTACAGAATAGCTTTAAACAATAGGTAATGCTTTCCTAACGTAAACTCAGTTAATATTAGTTTAATCCATGTATAGACCATACAGTCAGATAATATTAATTTAATCCATGTATAGACCATACAGTCAGATAATATTAGTTTAATCCATGCATAGACCATACAGTCAGATAATATTAATTTAATCCATGCATAGACCATACAGTCAGATAATATTAGTTTAACCCATGTATAGACCATACAGTCAGATAATATTAGTTTAATCCATGTATAGACCATACAGTCAGATAATATTAGTTTAATCCATGTATAGACCATACAGTCAGATAATATTAGTTTAATCCATGTATAGACCATACAGTCAGATAATATTAGTTTAATCCATGTATAGACCATACAGTCAGATAATATTAATTTAATCCATGTATAGACCATACAGTCAGATAATATTAGTTTAATCCATGCATAGACCATACAGTCAGATAATATTAGTTTAATCCATGCATAGACCATACAGTCAGATAATATTAGTTTAATCCATGCATAGACTATACAGTCAGATAATATTAATTTAATCCATGTATAGACCATACAGTCAGATAATATTAGTTTAATCCATGTATAGACCATACAGTCAGATAATATTAGTTTAATCCATGTATAGACCATACAGTCAGATAATATTAGTTTAATCCATGTATAGACCATACAGTCAGATAATATTAGTTTAATCCATGTATAGGCCATGCAGTCAGATAATATTAATTTAATCCATGTATAGACCATACAGTCAGATAATATTAGTTTAATCCATGCATAGACCATACAGTCAGATAATATTAGTTTAATCCATGTATAGACAATACAGTCAGATAATATTAATTTAATCCATGTATAGACCATACAGTCAGATAATATTAGTTTAATCCATGTAGAGACCATACAGTCAGATAATATTAATTTAATCCATGTATAGACCATACAGTCAGATAATATTAATTTAATCCATGTATAGACCATACAGTCAGATAATATTAGTTTAATCCATGTATAGACCATATAGTCAGATAATATTAGTTTAATCCATGTATAGACCATACAGTCAGATAATATTAGTTTAATCCATGTATAGACCATACAGTCAGATAATATTAGTTTAATCCATGCATAGACCATACAGTCAGATAATATTAATTTAATCCATGCATAGACCATACAGTCAGATAATATTAGTTTAACCCATGTATAGACCATACAGTCAGATAATATTAGTTTAATCCATGTATAGACCATACAGTCAGATAATATTAGTTTAATCCATGTATAGACCATACAGTCAGATAATATTAGTTTAATCCATGTATAGACCATACAGTCAGATAATATTAGTTTAATCCATGTATAGACCATACAGTCAGATAATATTAATTTAATCCATGTATAGACCATACAGTCAGATAATATTAGTTTAATCCATGCATAGACCATACAGTCAGATAATATAAGTTTAATCCATGCATAGACCATACAGTCAGATAATATTAGTTTAATCCATGCATAGACTATACAGTCAGATAATATTAATTTAATCCATGTATAGACCATACAGTCAGATAATATTAGTTTAATCCATGTATAGACCATACAGTCAGATAATATTAGTTTAATCCATGTATAGACCATACAGTCAGATAATATTAGTTTAATCCATGTATAGACCATACAGTCAGATAATATTAGTTTAATCCATGTATAGGCCATGCAGTCAGATAATATTAATTTAATCCATGTATAGACCACACAGTCAGATAATATTAGTTTAATCCATGCATAGACCATACAGTCAGATAATATTAGTTTAATCCATGTATAGACAATACAGTCAGATAATATTAATTTAATCCATGTATAGACCATACAGTCAGATAATATTAGTTTAATCCATGTAGAGACCATACAGTCAGATAATATTAATTTAATCCATGTATAGACCATACAGTCAGATAATATTAATTTAATCCATGTATAGACCATACAGTCAGATAATATTAGTTTAATCCATGTATAGACCATATAGTCAGATAATATTAGTTTAATCCATGTATAGACCATACAGTCAGATAATATTAGTTTAATCCATGCATAGACCATACAGTCAGATAATATTAATTTAATCCATGCATAGACCATACAGTCAGATAATATTAGTTTAATCCATGTATAGACCATACAGTCAGATAATATTAATTTAATCCATGTATAGACCATACAGTCAGATAATATTAGTTTAATCCATGTATAGACCATACAGTCAGATGTATGGACCATACAGTCCACAGTTGGAGCGTAAGGCCCTCCGCTAGTACAACGGTATGTCTCCGGGTTTACAACGCTAAAATCATGGGTTCGATTCCCCACGGTTGGCTGAGGTGATAGCTTGATGTGGTATTGCTATAAGAAAATACACACACATACGATTGTAAGTTCAGTTAATATAAGTTTTTCACATAGAATATTTAAATAAGATAGTTTGTTTTACTGAATTTGTGAGCAAACAACCTAGAAAACCATTTTTGGTAAACAAAACGTTTAAGTTTGAAAGATTTTCGATGAATTTACATCCAGTCCTTTTTTCTTTCGTAAATAACTATGTAATGTACATATAAAGTGCTTTCAACGTAAAGAACAGCGTCAAGTCTCAAGACTTATAACGCAAAAACCGGTTTTCGATACCCATGTTGGGCACAGCACAGATAGCAGCTCATTGTTTTACTTTAGTGTTCAACAACTAAATAATGTCTAATTGAAGATGTTAAGGATGTTCATTGTCAGGACATATTCATTATCAATCTGCGAAATAACAATTTTTATCCGAAACGTTAAAGCAGACCCTCTTTCTCAATTCCGACGAAACGAGTTTTAGATTAACTCTGACGTCGGGTCAAAATTATTTTAGTCGGGCCTAATTTCTTTATTGCCGTCGGTATCTATACCTAATGCGCTGGAGACGAGTGTTTGTTACGTTGACAGTGTAAACATTAGTATCGCTTCTACGATGAATCAAATCCAATTGCCTCATTAGAAGAAAAACAAGTGTTTAAGATTCTTTGCAAGATGACGGGCAAGTTTCGTAAAATATCTGGTGGATTTTCTAAGTAACATAACATTTATTGAACAGTGTTTCACATTTTTCCACGGCAAAACTTGAGGTGTCAAAAACAACTCTTTTTCTCGATACAGCCGGTAACCTGTGCCTATTCCTTTGGATATTAGGCCTATTAAGTATTACTGATTTGTGGATTGTGTTTTCGTGCTTTCCAAATTTACATTGATTTTTGTTTCAGGTAACAGACGAGAATTTTTTTTCATATCTGTTCGAGTTGAAAGTACTGTCATTTTATAAACTACTCGGTGATTAAACGTCATGTTGTATGTTTTCTGTGTGTTTGGATGTGAACTAGTGACAAGTTTTTTTAAAAATCCCTCCTGTCTCTGAATAGACCTTTGAAATTCCCCGTAGGTCAGTAATATGAATTTTAACCTCGATTACATGATATTATTTTTCAGTAAAGAAAAAAAAAACAACACGAAATCTTGTAAGTATAACTTGAGTGCTTTCGGAAAGTGGATCTTTCTTCATCAGAAATCTCCGTAATTTCTTTCCTTTGTTTGTTGTTAATTAAAAACAAAGCTACACACTGGACTATCTGTGCTTTGTTCACAACGGGTATCGAAATCCTGTTTTTAGCGGTACGAGTCCACAGACCTACCGCTGTACTACTGGGAAGTGCGTGTTTTTCTCCCATCATGAAATATCGTCTATGTAACTCTGTAACGACTCCGGACGGTATTGTTTTGGTAAATGGTAGCGACATTCGTACATTTTCACGCATTCCTCATAGACTGCTTTGACCTAATTAGCTAGAGTGATTAAAACATCATCATCAGCTTTGGAAATAAAATTTGAAAACAAAACAAACTTCATTCCAATATCTTTAACGTTACATTATGTCAAGAGATGTCGCGACCAGTCAAATGGTTTTGACAATGATCGTCAGTAAGATGGAGAGACTGAAGTCGAACGTATCGTAAGTGAAATGCTTCTTCGACAGGCGTACGAACATCAAGGATGTATAATTTCATTGAAATTTGAAAATATATTTTTAAATATTAAGACTTTTGCAATGCTTGTATTCTGTGATATTTATTTATATTTTGCTATATTTGATAATATTATTAAAAAGGCGGCGATGTTAAGAATGCGTCAGGCGCGGGTTTTGTCGGGAACACCGCGGCACGTCGACTATGTTTTTTACTTGTCTGGAAAACTTTTTTCGTTGCTGGAAAATCGCATTTAACGGATGCGTCGAGACAGTCCGTCAGACTCTTCGTACGAGGTCCAGCCGTTGTCGGGAGATTTATTTTCTCCGTTTTTGTTTTCTAGAAACAATAGGAGGAAATGTCTATAAACAAGTATGTAAATATAATTTGCCTGACTGACACTGAAACAATTTGTATGTGATAATTTTGTTTTTCAACAATATTTATATAAACTCCAAAGTGGTATTTACGTTTTGTCACAAAAATTGAAACCCGAAATCCGAACTTGTACGCAGCATTGACAGTTTTTTACGTAAGTGTAAATTAAGTTTATCGGTCTGGCTTTCTCAATAAAAGTTGAGTATTATATATTATAACCCAAATAAAGTATAGAAAATTAGAAATATAACTAAAAATTAAAATTAATGCAAGTTCCCGTTAACATACGTTTTACTGCATATTGAAAAGAGTATTAGATGTGACTGAGAACCGGTCAGTGTGTGAATTATAATAATTTATATAACATATTTAACAGTATGAATAAGTAATCAGATATTTACATAATATTGCTTCTAGTTACACGATTTTCCCATTTGTCGTATTGATTTTCCGACATAGTTTAGCAGCTTTTAGCTGCTCGTGAATATCGTCAAGGATAGTTAATAGTTTTATTTAGTTTACATGTTAGAATTCAAGAAATGATTACATTGGATTGTCTTTTAAACAATTAATTAAGGTCGTATCACCATGCGTGTGAATCATCATAACTATGTGACCATATCTTGGTATCTAATACATCATAAAATCTATAAACATTTTAATTTTTTGTATCTTTAAAGATTTATAAGGAAGGAAAAGAAAAAAAATATACACTTTGAAATAGTGAATGTAGTCCTGTTGTGAAGAATCTCGAAGAAAGTAATATATAGGACTAACAATATTTTTGTATCGTGAATACAAAATTTTGCCCAGAGGTGTCAGTAAACAGTTTGGTAATTTTTTATTTTTAGACACCATCAGGAGGGACTTGCTTCTAAATAATGTTATACTAAAATGTGATATATTTATATCTTATAACTCATTTCTTCATCTAATTGAACTTTCAAATGTGCTATTCTTCAAGCTCAACACAGTTTGGCCATCCTTTTGTTTGTAATCAAGTAACTTTGATATTTCAAAACAACTGAACATAAGATATTTAGAAATTTGAAAAAAATTATACAGCATTAGGGATTTGATGAGTAGAACATTACAGAATTTGAGTGGGGTACATTAGTGATTTGGCGTGTTGTGTATTAGGGATTTAGTGATTTGTTCTTTAGGGACTTCATATGTGGCACATTATGGAATTGATATTATTATACTTTGGGGATTTGGTGTGCAGAGCATTAGGGTGTGTTCAGAATTAGTGATTAGGTGTGTGGTTTAGTGTGGACATGTTATGTTAATGAGAATTCCTGACAATAATTACTGTAGTCACATCAGTGAAGGTTATCTTATAGCTAAACATGGACTTCCTTTGTGATTGTAAACAAAGAAAAGATGGTTCATAGCCATGAAACAAAGTTTTGGTTATCAACAGAGGAAGAGAAGGTAGACGTAACAGTGAAATCCCTGCAAGAACTAGCCAAATATTTTAGGCAATATATACGTGGGGTGAATATAACCACCCCATACTTGACATAAAAGGTTCACTGCTCTAGATGTGATCAGAACTTAGTGTAACCTTTGAATGGGTTCACTACTCTAGATGTCATCAGAACTTAGTGATAATAGTAGGTAATGGACTCTAGTCGTTTCATTGTTGTACTTTAACACCTCTAGTAGTTAGTGGACTCTTGTCGTTTTAATGTTGTACTTTAACATCTCCAGTAGTTAGTGGACTCTTGTCGTTTTATTGTTGTAGTTTAACATCTCCAGTAGTTAGTGGACTCTTGTCGTTTCATTGTTGTACTTTAACATCTCCAGTAGTTAGTGGACTCTTGTCGTTTCATTGTTGTAGTTTAACATCTCTAGTAGTTAGTGGACTCTTGTCGTTTTATTGTTGTACTTTAACATCTCCAGTAGTTAGTGGACTCTTGTCGTTTCATTGTTGTAGTTTAACATCTTTAGTAGTTAGTGGACTCTTGTCGTTTTATTGTTGTACTTACTCAGACCATACTCCAACACTGATAAAGAACTGTTATGACCGTACTAGAAGACCATACTCCAACACTGATAAAGAACTGTTCTGACCACACTAAAAGACTGTACTTCACCAATTAGAAGGTACTGTTATGACCGTACTAGAAGACCATACTCCAACACAGATAAAGAACTGTTATGACCGTACTAGAAGACCATACTCCAACACTGATAAAGAACTGTTCTGACCATACTAGAAGACTGTACTCCAACTCATTAAAAAGAACTGTACTGACCATAGTAAAAGACTGTACTCCATCGCATTAAAATGGAACTGTTCTGATCATACTAGAAGGTTGTACTTCAACATATAAAAGGAACAGTTATGACTGTTCTTGAAGACTACACCAACACACAGAAGGTACTGTTATGACTGTACCAGAAGACTCGATTGCAACATAGATAAGGTACTGTTATGGCCTTACTATAAGACTGCCTTTCAACACAAATAAGGAGCTGTTCTGACCATACTAGAAAACTCGATTGCAACATAGATAAAGGAACTGTTTTGACCATACTGGAAGACTTTACTTCACCAATTAGAAGGTACTGTTATGACGATACTATAAGACTGGTCAAAACAGTTCCTTTTATGTGTTGGAGTACATACTAGAAGACTGTACTTCAAGTCATAAAAGGAACTGTTATGACTGATCTATAAGACTGAACTTCACCATGTGTTAGGAACTGCTATGACCTAACTAGAAGACTGTACTCCAGTACACAGAAGGAACTATTATGATTGTTATAGAAGACTGTGCTCCAATACACAGAAGGAACTGTTATGATTGTTATAGAAGACTGAACTTCACCACATAGAAGGAACTGTTGTGACTTTAATTGTAGGCTGTACTCTTTCATATACAAGTAACTGTTATAGCCTTGTTAAGAAACTGTACTCCACCACAGTTATTGAACTGTTATGACCTTACTGTGAAACTGTACACCGCCACAAATTATGAATTGTCACGACCTTTCTTGAAGACTGTGCTGCACAACAAATAATGAACTGTTATGACTTTACTAGAAGATAGTACTCACAGGAAGTGTTACAGAAAGAATGTACTCCACCAAGGACAGAGAATGTTTTGATCATTCCAGATAAATGTGGTCTATCATATATAAGAAACTATTATTGACCTTACCAGATAGATGATACAGTACAACAGATATGAACCTATTGATGTTTGTCATAGCTTATAAGTTTTAAGGGTAATTTTCACAAGCTGAAGCATACAATATCCATATTGTTGATATATTTTCAAAATCTACATTATTTTCGGGGATACATTTTTTTAAACAAAAGAATGTAAGAGCTGATGCATTCTTTGAGCAGAACCAGTAAAAGTGTGAGTATCAGCTTGAAGATCCAGTAAAACATTTACAACAATATAATGTTTCAAGTTTATAGAATAGTTTCTGTTTTGTTTGCTATACTACTATGAATATTCAGTGAACCAAAGAAATACGCAATGGTTGTGATTTATAAAGTTGTCAGAGGAGTATTATATACCAAACCAGGACTCTGAAATAAATATTTTGAAGCTGGTTACAGAAGTGGTATTGACCTCTGTTTGGTACAAAGAACTATTACCTCATGCACAGCTTTGTAGCTTCTTTCACAAGCAAACCTCGTGAATGAAGTTATTAACCCTAAACACCATGTGAAGGTACTTCATCATTCCATAATGTAATCATCTTGAGACTATAGCTTTTCGCAAATTGAAGAGCAGCACATCCTCCATGTGTAGCAATCTCCATGAGCAAGTGATCACAGACTCATTCTTCACTGAACAGTACTTGTTTTTAGACGTATTTTTATGTTTATTGTTTTAACCTTTTATTTACGTTTGCTGTGAAGTTTTTCTTTCTTTAATTTTCTTAATTATCTAAGGTTTAACTTTAACATTTAGAATCTTCACTTAAATTATCACCATTTTGAATTCCTTTTCATTGTCCTTGTTCAAGTTTTATAGTCTGTTCCCATTGTTTAATGCAGAGTTTGCCATTACATTTAAACAATACAGAATGCTCACTTGTTTTCTAACTGAAAAAAGACCATCACAACATTAGTATCATAGTTCAACTGGTTTATGTGTTCACGTTACTATGTTTTTGGTATCTTTTGAAGTTTAAATACTTGTTCTCAGGAGTCATCCATTATCCACTGTTCACTGTCATCCACTATCCACTCTAAGTAAGTGATATCACTGCCATTATGTACCACGTAAATGGTTGGATTCTTAGCTGAGATCTATACTGGGATCTAGAATTCCTGATTCCTGCTTCTCATACAACAGATGAGCCATTTTCATTCTGTGTGTGTTTTGTCACTGTTGTTTCTTTCTCTGTTTCTGCAGGCCCGGCATGGTCAGGTGGTTAAGGCACTCAACTCGTAATCCGAGGGTCGCGGGTTCGAATCCCTGTCACACCAAACATGCTCATGGGGGCATTATAATGTGATGGTCTATTCCATTATTCATTGGTAAAAGAGTAGCTCAAGAGTTAGTGGTGGGTGGTGATGACTAGCTGCCTTCCCTCTAGTCTTACACTGCTAAATTAGGGACGGCTAGCACAGATAGCCCTCGAGTAGCTTTGTGCATGAAATTCAGAAGAAACCAAATCAATCTTTTCCTCTAATAATGTTTTGCGTAAGTCTTCTTCTCTTTCTCATCTTCATCTATTATTGAACCCTTTTGTTCCTTCTCATGGTTCATCTTCATTTGAAGGCTTTCCATTACTACATTGTACATACCTCTTTTTTACATGGACCTAAGTTTTCATCCATTTAGTTTCTTTGTTTCTTGGATGTACTTTGTCAGATTGCATCACTTTCTGACTTTCACCTACCTCAATCTCCTTTCCAGGACCTCCTTATTGTTGCTTTTGTTTGTGATGCTTTTGGTGGTATTTCTTATCCAATGGCATCTTGAGCTCTTCAGCATTTATCTCTGTTCAATTTGGTTTTTTTACATTGGGACCAGCAGGCTGGGCCCTCCCATGATTATCATTGCATACAACCTCTTGAAGTCACTCTTCTGTTTATTTTCCTCTTATTATTTGTTGTTCATGATTCCCAGCTATGGTTTTATGAGAGCTTTGTTGTCCCAATTTGGTACATTGGAACTCTTTGCTACAATCTGAATTTCTAAGGTGCTTCATCACTGGCTTTTGCTTGTGTTCCTGCTTTATACATTGCCTGTTCCTAATGCCAGTTTTTAGTTTGAGTCCAGTTTTTATTATCAGTTTTATGAATATGAGAGTTTATCAGACAGATATCCACCTATTCCACTCAACCAAACTTTTGTTCTTCCTTGTTGGGTGATGGGATATTTTCTTGCATTTGTTTTGACATTCTTCACAGTGATGAATGACCAAATTTGGAGTCTAAGATACAATCTCGAAGTCCTGACTTGTGTGCTCACCTTTCACTTCTTTTAGTTTATCCACAGTGGGTTCACAGTTGGAAATAACCTCATCCTGTTTAAATTGGTCCAGTAGGTTTTAGCCAGCTGTTGTCTTTAAGCCTGTTGTTTCATTACCAACTTATGTTTATCCTCTTCTTCAAATATAGTTTCCTGTGTTACAACCTCCATTGTTCTTAAGGAGGCATCTCATTTTAAGTTAGCTTGTCCAGCTGTTAATTTAAGTCTCAACCACTGCCCTGTCTTTCATTCACTTTGTAGCCAGGGGAACCTCAATATACTTCTTTGTGACATTGAAGTTTTTGATATCAGGGCTCTCATGTCTCCTTTGTTTCCTGAATGAGTCTTTGTGTGTGTGTGTGTGGGGAGACTATTTTCTTGAGTCCCTTGTTTGTCTTGAATGTGTGCGTACATGCTTCCTTCAGTAGCTTCTGGCCCATCAATGTAAGTTTAGACATAGATTCATTGTCTTCTTTCACATATCACGACCATGGTGATCACTTAATTTTACATGACTCTGGGCATTCTTCTTCACTCCCACCTTATCCAGACTTGTATCCTTTTGGAGCCCTCCAAGGTTCAGAAGTCATTCTGTAGACTCCTTCTGCTTACGTATGTTGTTTTCTATATGTTTGGTGAGTATAACATAGGCACTGTTTTGGCTTGATGCTTGACAATAACCATTTTTAGAAACACTTTCCCACTAGCTCTGTTCTTGTGGGATGAAGAAATAAAATACCTGATCCATTTCCAGCATCTGGTATTCGGACGTGATATTTCTTTGTTCCTATGTCCTCGAGCTAGTTGCTATTCCACATATTTGTGATTATCTTCTGTTTCATCTGTCTGATGTTCTTATCAGGATCTATTCTGATACCAACTCTGTTGTTTCTTTCCTTCTACAACAGGGAAGCACTCAGTCTTGGAACCACTGTGTTGCTGGTTCTGGATTTTCTTTTCTGGGCTCATAACCAGCATATTTAGTTGTTTATATATTAAATTTTGGTATCTTATATACTGGTGATGTATTTAATATCTCATGTAGGTCAGGATTCTTTTCTAACTATGTGGATTCTCCATCTTCCAGTGTTTTCAATGGATTTGTTCCCACTGTAGGTATCCAGTTCCAGACTCAACAGTACTGGCTGACAAAGGTCTGCATCTGGTGTGGTTTTTATATGCTTTGAAAAATATTTTCCCCATTTTCCCTTATGGAAGCCAACACCCACCTTTATCTAAGCCTTTTCCTGCACTATTTCACACTTGTACAGGTTAATCTTTTTTTCCCTAACTGCCCCAATCTGTGGGTGGCTTGAGAGAGTATTTGGAATTTTTTCCATTTATCATCCGCTAGCATCTATTATTCATGATCCTTCTACCCTTTTTTCCTTGGATGACCCTTGTAACCCATCTTATCTGATTTATTCTGAATATTCCATATATTATCATCTTCCTCTTCTTATTCATCCCTGGTTTATTCACGTCTTTCAACTTGTCACTTCTAGCAGTGATGACCATTTTCATATTTTTCATGTCCCTTTCCATTAAATTTGCCATCTTCTGGTTTCTTTAGTCATCTGTAATATAGTAATCTGTCTTGACTTTCATGCTATCACCTTTTAGTTTCCATTCTCCATTTTTCACAGGTCTCACAAGTGTATATGAATATGTATTTGTTGTCTCACATGGAGTACTTATTTGTAATATACATCGAGCTTGGACGTAGGGATAGTGCTAGACCCATTCATCTCTACTCTGTGCTTTTAATAAGATGGTTTTTTTTGCAAGACTGTTTCTGTGGTGTCTGTGTATATATATATGTTCTTCTTAACTTTCTATTCTTGAAAAACAAAAATAACATCAGTTGTAAGCCAGCTCTCACACATGGCTTGCACTTGTCTTTAGTTGTGGTAACCCATTGCACTGTTTCTGTGTGAAAATTAATTGATAATAATAGCCCATGCACCTCTCATTTGTTCTCTTCCACATACATTCTTCCCTCCAGTGGAGTATGAGAAAATCTGTGCTTGGTAACTAGGATTGGGTTTTCAAGTGGTAGTGTGGTGTATGACACACACTTGTTATGAACGAACCCATTCCTCGTGGGTTGGTCCAGCTGGATTGGTATTGAATTAACTTCAGGACATGTCTAGGATGTCACTGCCTGCACCTGATTTTTGTGATGAGTATCTCATACAAGTAGTCTATGGATTATAATCTTAGCCACACTTCATACTCACAATCAGTTTTCCATTTGTGAAGTAATAAACAGTTGAACAGTCACTCATTTTGTCCACCTTAGTGACACATAAGCATCAAGTAAAAAAATCATGTTAACAATATCTTTTGCTTTACCACTTTTATTGGATAAAGTGTATTCCCTGCTTGAACTGGTTGTAGTCTCCAACTGAGCACTGCCATACTAGGATACTCTCCTTCCCACAGATCTTCTGGGTGTCACACTCCATGGGCTTTCCCTTTCTGACATTATTTTTAAGAAAGGAGTTCTTTGTAATTTCTCTGCATTAACTCATCTACTTTCTTTAGTGTGAGATTCTAGCTTTTTGTGGGGCAGATGGGTGACTATCATTTTTGAAGCTAACATTTTTCTTACCTGGAAATGTCATCCACCTCTCTGTATTACCTCCCACCCTTCCTCTCCACTCCACTTTTGTTGTATTTATTTTGCCTTGCCAAGAACAAACCTATGTGCTCATAATAATGCCCATGGAAATTTCTGTGTACGTAGGATATGTTGCACTCCTATTAGTTGAGAGTTATAATCTGATGATGATTACAACTTGACACATGTAGGAGTTTTGGTTAAATTTCTGGTGTGTATAAGTGGAAGTATGTGCAAAGTAGTAGTTCTTTGTGGTGCAGAGAGGTGATTATTTATCTTAAATACGTTTTGAGATATTTAAAATGTTAATTCTGATCAAAGGTGGAGAACTCAGTTGGCAGTTTTTGTCAGAATGTGTATATTGCAATAGAGAAAATAGAATAGTGGCTTAAGTAGTTTGGCTAAAAGTTGCACAAGCATAGTGTTGAATAAGATGTAAGTTTATGACACACATAAGGCGATGGATAAAGGGCTGCCACTGAGTTTATTAACAACCTGAAAAGACGAAAGTGCAGGTTACATGTGCTGCCATCTTTTGGGTTTGGTCTAAAACTGAAAGTGCCATTTATCATTCTGCACAGTACTTGTTAGAAAGCTGAGTCTGAGAAGTAGAAGTAGAAGGTAACTTTAAGGAAGATGAGTCTGAAGATTAAATATTCTGTATGATACCTACAAGGAGAATGATTGAAGATATTTAAACACGTTATACTGTTCCTTTTAGAGGTAAGATAATTAACAATGTTAAGTTGTGTAACAAAAACTTATTTAGCTGTTGAAATGTTAATAAAAGGTCTGTTGTGGCACTGGCTTATCTCAGTTCTAGTGTTAATATAGAGAATATGTATATTCACAGTTTTGTTTTGTTTCTTTGTCTTATGAATTTTGTGCAAAGCTACACCAGGACTATCTGCACTAGCCATCCATAATTTAGCAGTGTAAGACTAGAGATAATGCAGCTAATCATCATTACTCACCACCAACTCTTGGGCTACTCATTTACAAACGAATAGTAGGTTTGACTGTAACATTATAACGCCCCCACGGCTGAAAGGACGAGAATGTTTGATGTGACGGGGAATTGAACCTGCAACCTCAGATTATGAGTTGAGCACCCTAACCACCTGGCCATGCCAGCCCTAATTCATATTGGTGAATGGTAGTATGATATTTTAAATATGTTGCTGATCATGATTGTGTTACATCATAAGGAGCTGTTCTCAAATTTTTCTTGGATAATTTTATTCTTCTGAGATGATAACTCTCCTATGTACAAAGAAAAGCGATATTCCAATATGATTTGTATACTGTTAGCTTTGCTGCAACTTCTACCTCTGAGAATTACTGTAGCCATTGTTCAGTATATTGTGGATCACCACATGCTTACTTGGCCTACCAATCTCGTCCCATTGGCTGAAATCTTTTTCCTCTGTTGGAAATGATCTACTGGACTATGACTTTAAAAGTGATTTGCTTTGGTTAGTACCTTACCATTGGGAAATGACCTTAACATTCGAATCCCTTTCTGTATTTCATTCTCAGGTATCTTCCTCTTCCTGTCTTTTAACTGTGTTCTTTCTTATTTCTTCCTTTTTTACTCCATGATCCACCATTTTTTGGGTTTACTTTGTCTTTTATCCTTGCTTATTATTAGGGTTTAAACTGTTTTTATTCACTGATCATTCTTACTCCCATCCAAATGTTTCTTCCTCTTTGCGTTTTTAGCTTTTTTTTTTTTTGTCCTGGCTTGTAGGTTTTCTGTTTTCTCTATTCCCGCCCTTGGTATCTATTTGGCTAGCTCTGAGATCAGTCCTCTTGCCTTCTGTTTTGTTCTCTGGTTCCCCATTTTCACATTTTCGTTTTTTCACTCCTCCAATCCATCTTTTGGCTCTGCATTTTGTCTGAGACACTTTATTAACCTTCAGATGGATTTTCTGTACAAGTTCATTTCCTTCTCTTTGACAGCTTAACCTGTTCTACTTTTGCTCTTTCTTTCTTTATTTTTTCCAGAGTTTGGACTCGTGGCAGGCTATGTTCCTTAAGTGTGCTTCATCCTTCTTGTGTACATGGTATTTGTAAAGCTCTATTTCTTTGTGGATGTCATCAGGGGTGATCTGTTCTCTCTGATGACCTGGACTGATGTTATGTGCCTTCAGTTCTTGTTATCTTCCCAGGTTTTTCTTCTTCATAGACTTTGCTTGTTAATCCTGTTCCTTGTCTGGATTTGTCTACCTCTACATTTTCCATTACAAGTTTCAGGTCTTCTCATTTTTCTCTCCCTCTATCTGAAGTCTAGTTCATTTCTAATCTGTCAGTGACTATTGAACATGTAAAATTCTATGGGTACCTTTTTTTTGCTTTTGTTGTCTCATTTACTGCCAACAGCCATTTTTTTTCATTTCTCTGTTTTTATATCTCTCCTTGCTTCTCTTTTTATTTCATTTTCTCCTCCATCAAACCTGTCCATAATATTTTTCACCCAGTGTGCCATGGTTGACGTGTCAGGTACCTTCCTGTACACAACTCTTGCCCTGTTCTTTGTTTACTTTCTACGTTTCCACCAATTTTGTATCATTTTGTTCCTTGCTCTTCCATCAACAGTTCTTTGTGTACTTATTGGTATCATAATGGTCTTCACTATCGATATTCATGGCTCTTGACTAGCATTCCCTTTTTTGTGTGTGTGTGGGAAATTGACTTGTATTGGTCCATTCTCTTTTAGTTTTATCTTCTCACACCTGAGCTCTAGGTTATTTTCACACTCACTCAATATCAGGTACATTTAAGAAATTTTTTTTTCATCTTTACCATCTTCAGCTCTCTCCTCATCACCTGTGACCTATGGCATTTCTGGTCACAAGATCCTGCCCTTTTTATTCTTTTTGTAAATTCTGGCTTCATTCCTTTAGAGCACACACACTTATGCTTCATTCTATGGATCTTTTGGATCTATGGGTTTTTTCCTTTGGTTCCATTGTTTTTTTTGTGATCCTCTCCTTGAGAAATTTTTATGGTGGCTGAAACATGCCCATATTACTTCTTGCACAGGCATTCCACTTTTAACTTTCATACTGGAACTATCTCTTCATCAATGCTTCCCTCTCTAGACAAGGGCATGGATTTTGGCATTTTGATGCAGGGCATTCACTTTACATCAGTGTTCCTGATCCTTTTACTGTTTATCAGACATGTTCCCATTTATACTCCCACTGGTAGATCACTTTGCCATGTTGTACTCAATCATTGTTCTTTGCACCAGCTGTCTATGAGGCGACCATTCCAGGACCTTTGCTTTCAGGAAGTGGATATACTCTTGTAAGACCATTTCCATTGGTTTGTCACTTTCTCAGCTCCAGACTTCCTCTGTTTTGGGTTTTTATTCCTTATCCTTTACAGATAGGCCTGGCCATGCCTCTTTCTATTAATTTCTTCTGTTGGATCCTCAGAACCCCCTTTATCTTTTCAATATCACCTTTGTCTTTTTTCACTCTCACATATATCCCTCCATCTTCATGCATGGGATTTGTTTAACCTGTTGCCCATCAACCCAAATTTTCTTATTGTATGGCTTTTTTTTTTACATTCCTGTCACTGTGTTTGTTTGACAGACCAGTGGTCCATCTGCCACTTCCTTCTTTCCTTTCTGTGATGTAGTAGGCTACCTTTTGCCTTTCCTTTCTACCTGGCTGTTCATTCATGATTTGTAAGATTTTGCCCTTACTAGTTGTTGAGCAGCCTTGTCCACAGCATTTCACATTTCACATCTCCTGGAACCACAAGGTGCTTTTTCCTTAGTTCTCTCCATTATGTTCTACTCCTTCAGTCTCCTTCATCCTTCTCATTTGATTCTCCTGCCAGACTGAAACCTTAGTGGACTTTAACATCTCATACATGCACCATTGGAACCATAAGTCTCTTGTTTTATGTATCATTCCTCCTTCAAACTTATTTCTTCCTTCTTTTCACCTTGATGTTTATGCTACAGATTCCTCTTGAACCCTTTTCCACTGTACTTATATAGTCCTCTTCCTATCTCAGTCTTTTCTTCTTCAGGTTTTGACTGCTCTGGAAGTAACCGTACTTTTCTATTTCCCTACCTTCTTTCTCTCACTTCTCTGATCATTTAGACCTAATTTGGTTCTTGTGTTATGTTTGAGCTGTTGATGAACTTTCTCTTTTTTGGGTCCCCTTTATTATGTGTATCTACCTTGGCACACTCTTCTTTCAAGGAACATCTCTCCTTTCTTCTTTTACAAATTGGGTCCATCAACTCCTCAGCTTTGTATGTTCATTTTGGAATGTGAGTGCTTGTGGGCTCATTTCTATTTATTTGTATTTAATTCATCATTTTTCTCATTCTCTTGCACAATATCTCCATTGGTTTAAAGGACAGAATCCTCCAAATTAGTATGAAGATGAACATAATCCTCCAAATTAGTATGAAGATGATTCATTTATTACTCCTTATTTACACGATCTGGCTGTTTTGTGTCCTGATGGATTTCAGTTTTCACCTGTCACCGTTCTTCAATCGCCCCACTGTTTTTGAGAGGAATACATATATTTTCTATTCTGAGACCTCTTTTCTTTCTCTTTCATGGGGTCCTGTCAGACAACCAAGGAAGTGTTTTGCCTACTGTTTTGTCTTGTACTTGCTGACTTTTAAAAATAGTGTCATCCATTTTACTGTTTCCATGAAAAGACCATTACAGCTGGAAGTCCAATTGGAATTTGAACACATTTCGTATTTTCCCAAATAGAAATTCTGCCCCTCCATTCTTCTTAAAGTGGTGCACAAGAGACACTTGCCACTGTGATGGGTGGACTAAGGAAAATCAACACTGGTTGGACATAACACAGTGGAGAAAGGAGAAGCAGTGGTAACACTGTATGTGTAGTATAAGTCAACCATTCAGCATAATTAAACAGTAATCCTTTTATAGCTGGAACCTGTGCCGTAGTGTCTGATGAGTAGAGTCAAGGTGAGCACACAAAGTATAGTGTCAACACACCTACTACAAATATTAACTTGTTGATCACTCATGTGAAAGATGATCATGCTCTCATTGCATCCATCCCCTACAACACATGGATCATATTTACCTTTTACCCTTTCAGAAAGGTCGAGACAAAATGCAGTGTCTCCAATGGAACTCCTATCACTGGGAGTTAACATTTTCCAAATTTCAAAATGTATTTCTGATAGATAGTCACTTCCATGTACATTCCCACCCTTCTGTTGGTGGAGGACTTTTGTTGCATCGCAACATCACGATGCAACAAAAGTCCTCCACCGACAGGAGGTTGGGAATGTTAAAAAAATATGACATTAGGAGAAAATTGCCTCAAGAATGATGGTGTGCAAATCTCCTAGGCAGATATGCAAGAAAGATTGCATTTTAAGTGTGCGAGTGGTTAGTGTCTATTGGAAATACATTTTCAGCTAAGGAAAATGATTAACAAAGTAAAAAATTCTTGTATTTAACTCTAATTTAGTTTTCTAAATTTTCTCAAAAAACAAGTGACTGGAAGGTTAATATAAAACATTTAATTAAATTCATGAAGATTCACCCCTATAATGTAATATTTAAACTCCATTATAACTAATGTTTTTCAAACAGAAATAATGCTCTGATGTTTATGGTTGTTAATTTTGAGCTACACATTTATGTCCAATAGATGGTTCTGTATATTATTGCATAATAGGCTTAAAATACTCATATTCATAGTTAATGTTTTGTGTTAAGCATCAAAACACATTTGGTGATGGAGGTTTGTATCCATTTTCTGGCATTGTGTTCCAGTTTTCATTTAATGTTTTGTATCAAAGTACAAAGCACATTTGGTGATGGTATTTTTATATTTAATTTCTTGCATTTCGTTCCAGTTTTACTTTAATGTTTTGTGTCAAAGTACAAAGCACATTTGGTGATTGTAGTTTTGTATCTAGTTTTTTCCATTGTGTTCCAGTTTTGATTTAATGTTTTGTATCAAAGTACAAAGCGCATTTGGTGATGGTAGTTTTTATCTAGTTTCTTGCATTGTGTTCCAGTTTTGTGTTAATGTTTTGTGTGAAAGGAGAAAGCACATTTGGTGATTGTAGTTTTGTATTTAGTTTTTCCATTGTGTTCCAGTCTTGCTTTAATAACTTGTATTAAGCACATTTGGTGATGGTAGTTTTGTATCTAGTTTCTTGCTTTGTATTCCAGTATTGCTTTAATGTTTTGTGTCAAAGTTCAAAGCACATTTGGTGATAGTAGATTTTTATCTAGTTTCTCGCACTGTGTTGGGGTTTTGCTGTTATGTCTTGTGTCAATGTACAAAGCACATTTGGTGACGGTAGTTTTGTATCTAGATTCTTGCATTGTGTTTCAGTTTTGCTTTAATGTTTCCGGTCAAAGTACAAAGCACATTTGATGAAGGTAGTTTTGTATTTAGTTTCTTGCATTGTGTTCCAGTTTTGCTTTAGTTTTTTCTGTCAAAGTACAAAGCACATTTGATGATGGTAGTTTGGTATCTAGTTTTTTGCATTGTGTTCCAGTTTTGATTTAATGTTTCGTATTAAGCATGAAAGAACATTTGGTGATTGCAGTTTTGTATTTAGTTTCTTCCATTGTGTTTCAGTGTTGCTTTAATGTTTTCTGTTAAGCATCAAGGCACATTTGATGATTGTAGTTTTGTATCTAGTTTCTTGCATTTTGTTCCAATTTAGTTTAAATGTTTTGTGTCTAAGTACAAAGCACATTTGGTGATGGAAGTTTTTGTCTAGTTTCTCCTTGCATTGTGTTCCAGTAGTCTTTTAATGTTTTGTGTCAAAGTACAAAGGACATTTTGTGACGGAAGTTTTGTATCTAGTTTCTTGCATTGTGTTCCAGTTTTCCTTTAATGTTTTGTTTTAAGCATCAAAGAACATTTGGTGATGGTAGTTTTTTATCTCGTTTTGTGTCAAAGTACAAACCACACTTTGGTGATGGTATTTTTTATCTAGTTTCTTGCATTGTGTTCCAGTTTGGTTTTAATGTTTTGTGTTAAAGTACAAAGCACATTTGGTGATGGAAGTTTTTTGACTAGTTTCTCCTTGCATTGTGTTCCAGGAGTCTTTTATTGTTTTGTGTCAAAGTACAAAGCACATTTGATGAAGGTAGTTTTGTATTTAGTTTCATGCATTGTGTTCCAGTTTTGCTTTAATGTTTTCTGTCAAAGTACAAAGCACATTTTATGATGGTAGTTTGGTATTTAATTTCTTGCATTGTGTTCCAGTCTTGCTTTAATGTTTTGTGTTAAGCATCAAAGCACATTTGATGATTGTAGTTTTGTATCTAGTTTTTTGCATTGTGTTCCAGTTTTGATTTAATGTTTCCTATTAAGCATGAAAGAACATTTGGTGATTGCAGTTTTGTATTTAGTTTCTTCCACTGTGTTTCAGTGTTGCTTTAATGTTTTCTGTTAAGCATCAAGGCACATTTGATGATTGTAGTTTTGTACCTAGTTTCTTGCATTTTGTTCCAGTTTAGTGTAAATGTTTTGTGTCTAAGTACAAAGCACATTTGGTGATGGAAGTTTTTGTCTAGTTTCTCCTTGCATTGTGTTCCAGTAGTCTTTTAATGTTTTGTGTCAAAGTACAAACGACATTTTGTGACGGAAGTTTTGTATCTAGTTTCTTGCATTGTGTTCCAGTTTTCCTTTAATGTTTTGTTTTAAGCATCAAAGAACATTTGGTGATGGTAGTTTTTTATCTCGTTTTGTGTCAAAGTACAAACCACACTCTGGTGATGGTATTTTTTATCTAGTTTCTTGCATTGTGTTCCAGTTTGGTTTTAATGTTTTGTGTTAAAGTACAAAGCACATTTGGTGATGGAAGTTTTTTGACTAGTTTCTCCTTGCATTGTGTTCCAGTTTTGCTTTAATGTTTTGTGTCAAAGTACAAAGCACATTTGATGATGGTAGTTTGGTTTCTTGTTTCTTTCATTCTGTCTCAGTTTTGCTTTAATGTTTTGTGTCAAAGTACAAAGCACATTTGATGATTGTAGTTTTGTATCTCGTTTCTTGCATTGTTTTCCAGTTTTGATTTAATGTTTTGTATCAAAGTACAAAGTACATTTGGTGATGGTAGTTTTATATCAAGTTTCATGCATTGGTTTCCAGTTTTCTTTATGTTTCGTGTCAAAGTACAAAGGACATTTTGTGACGATAGTTTTATATCTAGTTTTTTGCATTGTGTTCCAGTTTTGCTTTAATGTTTTGTGTTAAGCATCAAAGAACATTTGGTGATTGCAGTTTTGTATCTAGCGTCTTTCATTTTGTTCCAGTCTAGCTTTAATGTTTTGTATTAAGCATCAAAGAACATTTGGTGATTGCAGTTTTGAATCTAGTTTCTTTCATTTTGTTCCAGTTTTGCTTTAATGTTTTCTCTCAAAGTAAAAAGCACATTTGATGATGGTAGTTTTGTATATAGTTTCTTCCTTTGTGTTCCAGTGTTGCTTTAATTTTTTGTGTTAAGCATCAAGGATCATTTGATGATTATAGTTTTGTATCTCGTTTCTTGCCTCGTTTTCCAGTTTTGATTTAATGTTTTGTATCAAAGTACAAAGTACATTTGGTGATGGTAGTTTTATATCAAGTTTCATGCATTGGTTTCCAGTTTTCTTTATGTTTCGTGTCAAAGTACAAAGGACATTTGGTGACGATAGTTTTATATCTAGTTTTTTGCATTGTGTTCCAGTTTTGCTTTAATGTTTTGTATTAAGCATCAAGGCACATGTGATGATTGTAGTTTTGTATCTTGTTTCTTCCATTGTGTTTCAGTGTTTCTTTAATGTTTTGTGTTAAGCATCAAGGCACATTTGATGATTGTAGTTTTGTATCTCGTTTCTTGCATTGTGTTCCAGTTTTGCTTTAATGATTTAAGTCAAATTACAAAGAAATTTGGTGATGGTATTTTTGTATTTAATTTCTTGCATTGTGTTCCAGTTTTGCGTCAATGTTTTATGTCAAAGTACAAAGCACATTGGGTGATGGTATTTTTTATCTAGTTTCTTGCATTTTGTTCCAGTTTGGTTTTAATGTTTTGTGCCTAAGAACAAAGCACGTTTGGTGATGGTCGTTTTGTATCTAGTTCCATACATTGTGTTTCAGTTTTCTTTTTATGTCTAGTGTCAAAGTACAAAGGACATTTTGTGACGGGAGTTTTGTATCTAGGTTCTTGCATTGTGTTCCAGTTTTCCTTTAATGTTTTGTAATAAGCATCAAAGAACATTTGGTGATGGTAGTTTTTTATCTAGTTTCTTGCATTGTATTCCAGTTTTGTATTAATATTTTGTGTGAAAAAAGAAAGAACATTTGATGGTGGAAGTTTTGTATCTAATTTCTTCCATTGTGTTCCAGTGGTGCTTTAATATTTTGTGTTAAGTGTCAAGGCATCTTTGGTAATGGTACTTTTGTATCTGGTTTCTTGCATTGTGTTCCAGCTGTGTTTTAATTTTTTATGTCAAAGTACAAAGCTCATTTGGTGATTGTAGTTTTGTATCTAGTTTCTTCAATTGCGTTCCAGTTTTTCTTTAATGATTTTTTTTTCAATTTACAAAGAAGATTTGGTGATGATTGTTATGTATCTAATTTCTTGCATCGTGTTCCAGTTTTGTTTTAATATTTTGTGTTAAGAATCAAAGCACATTTGGTGATGGTACTTTTCTATCTAGATTCTTGAATTGTGTTCCAATTTTTCTTTAATGGTTTGTTTAAAAGTACAAAGCACATCTGGAGATGGTAATTTTGTACCAACTTTCTTACATTTTATTCCAGTTTGGTTTTAATGTTTGTGTCAAAGTACAAAGCACATTTGGTGATGGAATTTTTTATCTAGTTTCTTGCATTGTGTTCGAGTTTTTTTTTATATTTTATGTCAAAGTACAAAGCACATTTGGTGATGGAATTTTTTATCTAGTTTCTTGCATTGTGTTCGAGTTTTTTTTTATATTTTATGTCAAAGTACATAGTACATTTGGTGATGGTAGTTTTATATCAGTTTTCATGCATTGGTTTCCAGTTTTCTTTATGTTTCGTGTCAAAGTACAAAGGACATTTGGTGACGGAAGTTTTGTATCTACTTTCTTGCATTGTGTTCCAGTTTTGCTTTAATGTTTTGTATTAAGCATCAAAGAACATTTGGTGATGGTAGTTTTTTATCTAGTTTTGTGTCAAAGTACAAACCACACTTTGATGATGGTATTTTTTATCTAGTTTCTTGCATTGTGTTCCAGTTTGGTTTTAATGTTTTGTGTTAAAGTACAAAGCACATTTGGTGATGGTATTTTTTTATCTAGTTTTTTGCATTGTGTTCCAGTTTTGTTTTAATATTTTGTGTCAAAGTACAAAGTACATTTGACGATGGTAGTTTTGTTTCTAGTTTCTTGCAATTTGTTCCAGTTTTGCTTTAATGTTTTGTATTAAGCATCATAGATCATTTGGTGATGGTATTTTTATCTAGTTTCTTGCATTGTGTTCCAGTTTTGATTTAATGTTTTGTATCAAACTACAAAGCACATTTGGTGATTGTAGTTTTGTATCTAGTTCCTTGCAGTTTGTTCCAGTTTTGCTTTAATGACTTATGTCAAAGTACAAAGCACATTTGGTGATGGTATTTTTTATCTAGTTTCTTGCATTTTGTTCCTGTTTGGTTTTAATGTTTTGTGTCTAAGTACAAAGCACATTTGGTGATGCTAGTTTTGTATCTAGTTTCTTACATTGTGTTCCAGTTTTCTTTGAATGTTTTATGTTAAAGTACAAAGCATATTTGGTGATGGTAGATTTGTATCTTGTTTCTTGCATTGTATTTTAGTTTTGCTTTAATGTATTGTATTATGAATCAAAGAATATTTGGTGATGGCAGTTTTGTACCTACTTTCTTGCATTGTGTTCCAGTTTTGCTTTATTATTTTCTGTCAAAGTACAAAACACATTTGATGATGGTAGTTTTGTATTTAGTTTTTGCATTGTGTTCCAGTCTTGCTTTAATAATTTGTATTAAGCATCAAAGCACATTTGGTGATGGTAGTTTTGTATCTAGTTTTTTGCTTTGTATTCCAGTATTGCTTTAATGTTTTGTATCAAAGTACAAAGCACATTTGGTGATGGTAGGTTTGTATCTCATTTCTTGCATTGCGTTCCACTTTTGTTTTAATGTTTTGTGTCAAAGTTCAAAGCACATTTTGTGATAGTAGATTTTTATCTAGTTTCTAGCACTGTGTTGGGGTTTTGCTGTAATGTCTTGTGTCAATGTACAAAGCACATTTGGTGACGGTAGTTTTGTATCTAGATTCCTGCATTGTGTTTCAGTTTTGCTTTAATGTTTCCTGTCAAAGTACAAAGCACATTTGATGATGGTAGTTTGGTATTTAATTTCTTGCATTGTGTTCCAGTCTTGCTTTAATATTTTGTGTTAAGAATCAAAGCACATTTGGTGATGGTACTTTTCTATCTAGATTCTTGAATTGTGTTCCAATTTTTCTTTAATGGTTTGTTTAAAAGTACAAAGCACATCTGGAGATGGTAATTTTGTACCAACTTTCTTACATTTTATTCCAGTTTGGTTTTAATGTTTGTGTCAAAGTACAAAGCACATTTGGTGATGGAATTTTTTATCTAGTTTCTTGCATTGTGTTCGAGTTTTTTTTTATATTTTATGTCAAAGTACATAGTACATTTGGTGATGGTAGATTTTTATTTAGTTTCTAGCACTGTGTTGGGGTTTTGCTGTAATGTCTTGTGTCAATGTACAAAGCACATTTGGTGACGGTAGTTGTGTATCTAGATTCCTGCATTGTGTTTCAGTTTTGCTTTAATGTTTCCGGTCAAAGTACAAAGCACATTTGATGATGGTAGTTTGGTATTTAATTTCTTGCATTGTGTTCCAGTCTTGCTTTAATGTTTTATAATAAGCATCAAAGAACATTTGGTGATGGTAGTTTTTTATTTAGTTTCTTGCATTGTATTCCAGTTTTGTATTGATGTTTTGTGTGAAAGGAGAAAGCTCATTTGGTTATTGTAGTTTTGTATCTAGTTTCTTCAATTGCGTTCCAGTTTTTCTTTAATGATTTTTTTTTCAATTTACAAAGAAGATTTGGTGATGATTGTTATGTATCTAATTTCTTGCATCGTGTTCCAGTTTTGTTTTAATATTTTGTGTTAAGAACCAAAGCACATTTGGTGATGGTACTTTTCTATCTAGATTCTTGAATTGTGTTCTAGTTTTGCTTTAATGTTTTGTATTAAGCATCAAAGAACATTTGGTGATGGTAGTTTTTATCTAGTTTTGTGTCAAAGTACAAACCACACTTTGGTGATGGTATTTTTATCTAGTTTCTTGCATTGTGTTCCAGTTTGGTTTTAATGTTTTGTGTTAAAGTACAAAGCACATTTGGTGATAAAGTTTTTGTCTAGTTTCTCCTTGCATTGGGTTCCAGTAGTCTTTTAATGTTTTGTGTCAAAGTACAAAGCACATTTGGTGATGGTTATTTTGTATTTAATTTTTTGCATTGTGTTCCAGTTTTGCTTCAGTGTTTTGTGTCAAAGTACAAAGCATATTTGGTGATGGTGTTTTTGTATCTAGTTTCTTGCATTGTGTTCCAGTTTTGCTTTAATGATTTAAGTCAAATTACAAAGAAATTTGGTGATGGTATTTTTGTATTTAATTTCTTGCATTGTGTTCCAGTTTTGCTTCAATGTTTTATGTCAAAGTACAAAGCACATTGGGTGATGGTATTTTTTATCTAGTTTCTTGCATTTTGTTCCAGTTTGGTTTTAATGTTTTGTGTCTAAGTACAAAGCACGTTTGGTGATGGTCGTTTTGTATCTAGTTCCATACATTGTGTTTCAGTTTTCTTTTTATGTCTAGTGTCAAAGTACAAAGGACATTTTGTGACGGGAGTTTTGTATCTAGGTTCTTGCATTGTGTTCTAATTTTCCTTTAATGTTTTGTAATAAGCATCAAAGAACATTTGGTGATGGTAGTTTTTTATCTAGTTTCTTGCATTGTATTCCAGTTTTGTATTAATATTTTGTGTGAAAAAAGAAAGCACATTTGATGATGGAAGTTTTGTATCTAATTTCTTCCATTGTGTTCCAGTGGTGCTTTAATATTTTGTGTTAAGTGTCAAGGCACCTTTGGTAATGGTACTTTTGTGTCTGGTTTCTTGCATTGTGTTCCAGCTGTGTTTTAACATTTTGTGTCAAAGTACAAAGCACATTTGGCGATGGTAGTTTTGTTTCTAGTTTCTTGCAATTTTTCCAGTTTTGCTTTAATGTTTTGTATTAAGCATCAAAGATCATTTGGTGATGGTAATTTTATCTAGTTTCTTGCATTTTGTTCCTGTTTGGTTTTAATGTTTTGTGTCTAAGTACAAAGCACTTTTGGTGATGCTAGTTTTGTATCTAGTTTCTTACATTGTGTTCCAGTTTTCTTTGAATGTTTTGTCTCAAAGTTCAAAGCACATTTGGTGATAGTAGATTTTTATCTCGTTTCTAGCACTGTGTTGGGGTTTTGCTGTAATGTTTTGTGTCAATGTACAAAGCACATTTGGTGACGGTAGTTTTGTATTTAGATTCCTGCATTGTGTTTCAGTTTTGCTTTAATGTTTCCGGTCAAAGTACAAAGCACATTTGATGAAGGTAGTTTTGTATTTAGTTTGTTGCATTGTGTTCCAGTCTTGCTTTAATGTTTTGTGCTAAGCATCAAAGCACATTTGATGATTGTAGTTTTGTATCTAGTTTTTTGCATTGTGTTCCAGTTTTGATTTAATGTTTCGTATTAAGCATCAAAGAACATTTGGTGATTGCAGTTTTGTATTTAGTTTCTTCCATTGTGTTCCAGTGTTGCTTTAATTTTTTTGTGTTAAGCATCAAGGCACATTTGATGATTGTAGTTTTGTATCTAGTTTCTTGCATTGTGTTCCAGTTTTGATTTAATGTTTTGTATCAAAGTACAAAGCACATTTGGTGATTGTAGTTTGGTATCTAGTTCCTTGCATTTTGTTCCAGTTTTGCTTTAATGATTTAAGTCAAATTACAAAGAAATTTGGTGATGGTATTTTTGTATTTAATTTCTTGCATTGTGTTCCAGTTTTGCTTCAATGTTTTATGTCAAAGTACAAAGCACATTGGGTGATGGTATTTTTTATCTAGTTTCTTGCATTTTGTTCCAGTTTGGTTTTAATGTTTTGTGTCTAAGTACAAAGCACGTTTGGTGATTGTCGTTTTGTATCTAGTTCCATACATTGTGTTTCAGTTTTCTTTTTATGTCTAGTGTCAAAGTACAAAGGACATTTTGTGACGGGAGTTTTGTATCTAGGTTCTTGCATTGTGTTCCAGTTTTCCTTTAATGTTTTGTAATAAGCATCAAAGAACATTTGGTGATGGTAGTTTTTTATCTAGTTTCTTGCATTGTATTCCAGTTTTGTATTAATATTTTGTGTGAAAAAAGAAAGCACATTTGATGATGGAAGTTTTTTTATCTAATTTTTTCCATTGTGTTCCAGTGGTGCTTTAATATTTTGTGTTAAGTGTCAAGGAACCTTTGGTAATGGTACTTTTGTATCTGGTTTCTTGCATTGTGTTCCAGCTGTGTTTTAATTTTTTATGTCAAAGTAGAAAGCTCATTTGGTGATTGTAGTTTTGTATCTAGTTTCTTCAATTGCGTTCCAGTTTTTCTTTAATGATTTTTTTTTCAATTTACAAAGAAGATTTGGTGATGATTGTTATGTATCTAATTTCTTGCATCGTGTTCCAGTTTTGTTTTAATATTTTGTGTTAAGAATCAAAGCACATTTGGTGATGGTACTTTTCTATCTAGATTCTTGAATTGTGTTCCAATTTTTCTTTAATGGTTTGTTTAAAAGTACAAAGCACATCTGGAGATGGTAATTTTGTACCAACTTTTTTTACATTTTGTGCCAGTTTGGTTTTAATGTTTGTGTCAAAGTACAAAGCACATTTGGTGATGGAATTTTTTATCTAGTTTCTTGCATTGTGTTCGAGTTTTTTTTTATATTTTATGTCAAAGAACAAAGCACATTCTATGATGGTAGTTTTCTATTTAGTTTCTTGAATTGTGTTCCAGTTTTGCTTTAATGTTTTCTGTCAAAGAACAAAGCACATTTGATGATGGTAGTTTTGTATATAGTTTCTTCCATTGTGTTTCAGTGTTGCTTTAATGTTTTGTGTTAAGCATCAAGGATCATTTGATGATTGTAGTTTTGTATCTCGTTTCTTCCATTGTTTTCCAGTTTTGATTTAATGTTTTGTATCAAAGTACAAAGTACATTTGGTGATGGTAGTTTTATATCAAGTTTCATGCATTGGTTTCCAGTTTTCTTTATGTTTCGTGTCAAAGCACAAAGGACATTTGGTGACGATAGTTTTATATCTAGTTTTTTGCATTGTGTTCCAGTTTTGCTTTAATGTTTTCTCTCAAAGTAAAAAGCACATTTGATGATGGTAGTTTTATATCTAGTTTTTTGCATTGTGTTCCAGTTTTGCTTTAATGTTTTGTATTAAGGATCAAGGCACATTTGATGATAGTAGTTTTGTATCTAGTTTCTTCCATTGTGTTTCAGTGTTTCTTTAATGTTTTGTGTTAAGCATCAAGGCACATTTGATGATTGTAATTTTGTATCTCGTTTCTTGCATTGTTTTCCAGTTTTAATTTAATGTTTTGTATCAAAGTACAAAGCACACATAATGATGGCAGTTTTGTATTTAGTTTCTTCCATTGTGTTCCAGTTTTGATTTAATGTTTTGTATCAAAGTACAAAGCACATTTGGTGATTGTAGTTTGGTATCTAGTTCCTTGCATTTTGTTCAAGTTTTGCTTTAATGATTTAAGTCAAATTACAAAGCACATTTGGTGATGGTATTTTTGTATTTAATTTCTTGCATTGTGTTCCAGTTTTGCTTCAATGTTTTGTGTCAAAGTACAAAGCACATCTGGTGATGGTATTTTTTATCTAGTTTCTTGCATTTTGTTCCAGTTTGGTTTTAATGTTTTGTGTCTAAGTACAAAGAACATTTGGTGATGGTCGTTTTGTATCTAGTTCCATACATTGTGTTCCAGTTTTCTTTTTATGTCTAGTGTCAAAGTACAATGTACATTTGGTTATGGTAGTTTTATATCAAGTTTCATGCATTGGTTTCCAGTTTTCTTTATGTTTCGTGTCAAAGTACAAAGGACATTTGGTGACTATAGTTTTATATCTAGTTTTTGCATTGTGTTCCAGTTTTGTTTTAATGTTTTGTATTAAGCATCAAAGAACATTTGGTGATTGCAGTTTTGTATCTAGCTTCTTTCATTTTGTTCCAGTCTTGCTTTAATGTTTTCTCTCAAAGTAAAAAGCACATTTGATGATGGTAGTTTTGTATATAGTTTCTTCCATTGTGTTTCAGTGTTGCTTTAATGTTTTGTGTTAAGCATCAAGGATCATTTGATGATTGTAGTTTTGTATCTCGTTTCTTCCATTCTTTTCCAGTTTTCATTTAATGTTTTGTATCAAAGTACAAAGTACATTTGGTGATGGTAGTTTTATATCAAGTTTCATGCATTGGTTTCCAGTTTTCTTTATGTTTCGTGTCAAAGTACAAAGGACATTTGGTGACGGAAATTTTGTATCTAGTTTCTTGCATTGTGTTCCAGTTTTGCTTTAATGTTTTGTATTAAGCATCAAAGAACATTTGGTGATGGTAGTTTTTTATCTAGTTTTGTGTCAAAGTACAAACCACACTTTGATGATGGTATTTTTTATCTAGTTTCTTGCATTGTGTTCCAGTTTGGTTTTAATGTTTTGTGTTAAAGTACAAAGCACATTTGGTGATGGTATTTTTGTATTTAATTTCTTGCATTGTGTTCCAGTTTTGCTTCAATGTTTTGTGTCAAAGTACAAAGCATATTTGGTGATGGTGTTTTTGTATCTACTTTCTTGCATTTCGTTCCAGTTTTGCTTTAATGCTTTGTGTCAAAGTACAAAGCACATTTGCTGATGGTAGTTTTGTTTCTAGTTTCTTCCATTCTGTCTCAGTTTTGCTTTAATGTTTTCTGTCAAAGTACAAAGCACATTTGGTGATTGTATTTTTTATCTAGTTTTTTGCATTGTGTTCCAGTTTTGTTTTAATATTTTGTGTCAAAGTACAAAGCACATTTGACGATGGTAGTTTTGTTTCTAGTTTCTTGCAATTTGTTCCAGTTTTGCTTTAATGTTTTGTATTAAGCATCAAAGATCATTTGGTGATGGTATTTTTATCTAGTTTCTTGCATTGTGTTCCAGTTTTGATTTAATGTTTTGTATCAAACTACAAAGCACATTTGGTGATTGTAGTTTTGTATCTAGTTCCTTGCAGTTTGTTCCAGTTTTGCTTTAATGACTTATGTCAAAGTACAAAGCACATTTGGTGATGGTATTTTTTATCTAGTTTCTTGCATTTTGTTCCTGTTTGGTTTTAATGTTTTGTGTCTAAGTACAAAGCACATTTGGTGATGCTAGTTTTGTATCTAGTTTCTTACATTGTGTTCCAGTTTTCTTTGAATGTTTTATGTTAAAGTACAAAGCATATTTGGTGATGGTAGATTTGTTTCTTGTTTCTTGCATTGTGTTTTAGTTTTGCTTTAATGTATTGTATTATGAATCAAGGAATATTTGGTGATGGCAGTTTTGTACCTACTTTCTTGCATTGTGTTCCAGTTTTGCTTTATTATTTTCTGTCAAAGTACAAAGCACATTTGATGATGGTAGTTTTGTATTTTGTTTTTGCATTGTGTTCCAGTCTTGCTTTAATAATTTGTATTAAGCATCAAAGCACATTTGGTGATGGTAGTTTTGTATCTAGTTTTTTGCTTTGTATTCCAGTATTGCTTTAATGTTTTGTATCAAAGTACAAAGCACATTTGGTGATGGTAGTTTTGTATCTCATTTCTTGCATTGCGTTCCACTTTTGTTTTAATGTTTTGTGTCAAAGTTCAAAGCACATTTTGTGATAGTAGATTATTATCTAGTTTCTAGCACTGTGTTGGGGTTATGCTGTAATGTCTTGTGTCAATGTACAAAGCACATTTGGTGACGGTAGTTTTGTACCTAGATTTTTGCATTGTGTTTCAGTTTTGCTTTAATGTTTCCGGTCAAAGTACAAAGCACATTTGATGATGGTAGTTTGGTATTTAATTTCTTGCATTGTGTTCCAGTCTTGGTTTAATGTTTTGTGTTAAGCATCAAAGCACATTTGATGATTGTAGTTTTGTGTCTAGTTTTTTGCATTGTGTTCCAGTTTTGATTTAATGTTTCGTATTAAGCATCAAAGCACATTTGGTGATAAAGTTTTAGTCTAGTTTCTTCTTGCATTGGGTTCCAGTAGTCTTTTAATGTTTTGTGTCAAAGTACGAAGAACATTTGGTGATGGTATTTTTGTATTTAATTTTTTGCATTGTGTTCCAGTTTTCCTTCAATGTTTTGTGTCAAAGTACAAAGCATATTTGGTGATGGTGTTTTTGTATCTAGTTTCTTGCATTTCGTTCCAGTTTTGCTTTAATGCTTTGTGTCAAAGTACAAAGCACATTTGGTGATGGTATTTTTTTTATCTTGTTTTTTGCATTGTGTTCCAGTTTTGTTTAATATTTTGTGTCAAAGTACAAAGCACATTTGACGATGGTAGTTTTGTTTCTAGTTTCTTGCAATTTGTTCCAGTTTTGCTTTAATGTTTTGTATTAAGCATCAAAGATCATTTGGTGATGGTAATTTTATCTAGTTTCTTGCATTGTGTTCCAGTTTCGATTTAATGTTTTGTATCAAACTACAAAGCACATTTGGTGATTGTAGTTTTGTATCTAGTTCCTTGCATTTTGTTCCAGTTTTGCTTTAATGATTCATGTCAAAGTACAAAGCACATTTGGTGATGGTATTTTTGTATTTAATTTCTTGCATTGTGTTCCAGTTTTGCTTCAATGTTTTATGTCAAAGTACAAAGCACATTGGGTGATAGTATTTTTTATCTAGTTTCTTGCATTTTGTTCCAGTTTGGTTTTAATGTTTTGTGTCTAAGTACAAAGAACATTTGATGATGGTCGTTTTGTATCTAGTTCCATACATTGTGTTCCAGTTTTCTTTTTATGTCTAGTGTCAAAGTACAAAGGACATTTTGTGACGGGAGTTTTGTATCTAGGTTCTTGCATTGTGTTCCAGTTTTCCTTTATTGTTTTATAATAAGCATCAAAGAACATTTGGTGATGGTAGTTTTTTATTTAGTTTCTTGCATTGTATTCCAGTTTTGTATTGATGTTTTGTGTGAAAGGAGAAAGCTCATTTGGTTATTGTAGTTTTGTATCTAGTTTCTTCAATTGCGTTCCAGTTTTTCTTTAATGATTTTTTTTTCAATTTACAAAGAAGATTTGGTGATGATTGTTATGTATCTAATTTCTTGCATCGTGTTCCAGTTTTGTTTTAATATTTTGTGTTAAGAACCAAAGCACATTTGGTGATGGTACTTTTCTATCTAGATTCTTGAATTGTGTTCTAGTTTTGCTTTAATGTTTTGTATTAAGCATCAAAGAACATTTGGTGATGGTAGTTTTTATCTAGTTTTGTGTCAAAGTACAAACCACACTTTGGTGATGGTATTTTTTATCTAGTTTCTTGCATTGTGTTCCAGTTTGGTTTTAATGTTTTGTGTTAAAGTACAAAGCACATTTGGTGATAAAGTTTTTGTCTAGTTTCTCCTTGCATTGGGTTCCAGTAGTCTTTTAATGTTTTGTGTCAAAGTACAAAGCACATTTGGTGATGGTTATTTTGTATTTAATTTTTTGCATTGTGTTCCAGTTTTGCTTCAGTGTTTTGTGTCAAAGTACAAAGCATATTTGGTGATGGTGTTTTTGTATCTAGTTTCTTGCATTGTGTTCCAGTTTTGCTTTAATGATTTAAGTCAAATTACAAAGAAATTTGGTGATGGTATTTTTGTATTTAATTTCTTGCATTGTGTTCCAGTTTTGCTTCAATGTTTTATGTCAAAGTACAAAGCACATTGGGTGATGGTATTTTTTATCTAGTTTCTTGCATTTTGTTCCAGTTTGGTTTTAATGTTTTGTGTCTAAGTACAAAGCACGTTTGGTGATGGTCGTTTTGTATCTAGTTCCATACATTGTGTTTCAGTTTTCTTTTTATGTCTAGTGTCAAAGTACAAAGGACATTTTGTGACGGGAGTTTTGTATCTAGGTTCTTGCATTGTGTTCTAATTTTCCTTTAATGTTTTGTAATAAGCATCAAAGAACATTTGGTGATGGTAGTTTTTTATCTAGTTTCTTGCATTGTATTCCAGTTTTGTATTAATATTTTGTGTGAAAAAAGAAAGCACATTTGATGATGGAAGTTTTGTATCTAATTTCTTCCATTGTGTTCCAGTGGTGCTTTAATATTTTGTGTTAAGTGTCAAGGCACCTTTGGTAATGGTACTTTTGTGTCTGGTTTCTTGCATTGTGTTCCAGCTGTGTTTTAACATTTTGTGTCAAAGTACAAAGCACATTTGGCGATGGTAGTTTTGTTTCTAGTTTCTTGCAATTTTTCCAGTTTTGCTTTAATGTTTTGTATTAAGCATCAAAGATCATTTGGTGATGGTAATTTTATCTAGTTTCTTGCATTTTGTTCCTGTTTGGTTTTAATGTTTTGTGTCTAAGTACAAAGCACTTTTGGTGATGCTAGTTTTGTATCTAGTTTCTTACATTGTGTTCCAGTTTTCTTTGAATGTTTTGTCTCAAAGTTCAAAGCACATTTGGTGATAGTAGATTTTATCTAGTTTCTAGCACTGTGTTGGGGTTTTGCTTTAATGTTTTGTGTCAATGTACAAAGCACATTTGGTGATGGTAGTTTTGTATTTAGATTCCTGCATTGTGTTCCAGTTTTGCTTTAATGTTTCCGGTCAAAGTACAAAGCACATTTGATGAAGGTAGTTTTGTATTTAGTTTGTTGCATTGTGTTCCAGTCTTGCTTTAATGTTTTGTGCTAAGCATCAAAGCACATTTGATGATTGTAGTTTTGTATCTAGTTTTTTGCATTGTGTTCCAGTTTTGATTTAATGTTTTGTATTAAGCATCAAAGAACATTTGGTGATTGCAGTTTTGTATTTAGTTTCTTCCATTGTGTTCCAGTGTTGCTTTAATTTTTTTGTGTTAAGCATCAAGGCACATTTGATGATTGTAGTTTTGTATCTAGTTTCTTGCATTGTGTTCCAGTTTTGATTTAATGTTTTGTATCAAAGTACAAAGCACATTTGGTGATTGTAGTTTGGTATCTAGTTCCTTGCATTTTGTTCCAGTTTTGCTTTAATGATTTAAGTCAAATTACAAAGAAATTTGGTGATGGTATTTTTGTATTTAATTTCTTGCATTGTGTTCCAGTTTTGCTTCAATGTTTTATGTCAAAGTACAAAGCACATTGGGTGATGGTATTTTTTATCTAGTTTCTTGCATTTTGTTCCAGTTTGGTTTTAATGTTTTGTGTCTAAGTACAAAGCACGTTTGGTGATTGTCGTTTTGTATCTAGTTTTATACATTGTGTTTCAGTTTTCTTTTTATGTCTAGTGTCAAAGTACAAAGGACATTTTGTGACGGGAGTTTTGTATCTAGGTTCTTGCATTGTGTTCCAGTTTTCCTTTAATGTTTTGTAATAAGCATCAAAGAACATTTGGTGATGGTAGTTTTTTATCTAGTTTCTTGCATTGTATTCCAGTTTTGTATTAATATTTTGTGTGAAAAAAGAAAGCACATTTGATGATGGAAGTTTTTTTATCTAATTTTTTCCATTGTGTTCCAGTGGTGCTTTAATATTTTGTGTTAAGTGTCAAGGAACCTTTGGTAATGGTACTTTTGTATCTGGTTTCTTGCATTGTGTTCCAGCTGTGTTTTAATTTTTTATGTCAAAGTAGAAAGCTCATTTGGTGATTGTAGTTTTGTATCTAGTTTCTTCAATTGCGTTCCAGTTTTTCTTTAATGATTTTTTTTTCAATTTACAAAGAAGATTTGGTGATGATTGTTATGTATCTAATTTCTTGCATCGTGTTCCAGTTTTGTTTTAATATTTTGTGTTAAGAATCAAAGCACATTTGGTGATGGTACTTTTCTATCTAGATTCTTGAATTGTGTTCCAATTTTTCTTTAATGGTTTGTTTAAAAGTACAAAGCACATCTGGAGATGGTAATTTTGTATCAACTTTTTTACATTTTGTGCCAGTTTGGTTTTAATGTTTGTGTCAAAGTACAAAGCACATTTGGTGATGGAATTTTTTATCTAGTTTCTTGCATTGTGTTCGAGTTTTTTTTTATATTTTATGTCAAAGAACAAAGCACATTCTATGATGGTAGTTTTCTATTTAGTTTCTTGAATTGTGTTCCAGTTTTGCTTTAATGTTTTCTGTCAAAGAACAAAGCACATTTGATGATGGTAGTTTTGTATATAGTTTCTTCCATTGTGTTTCAGTGTTGCTTTAATGTTTTGTGTTAAGCATCAAGGATCATTTGATGATTGTAGTTTTGTATCTCGTTTCTTCCATTGTTTTCCAGTTTTGATTTAATGTTTTGTATCAAAGTACAAAGTACATTTGGTGATGGTAGTTTTATATCAAGTTTCATGCATTGGTTTCCAGTTTTCTTTATGTTTCGTGTCAAAGCACAAAGGACATTTGGTGACGATAGTTTTATATCTAGTTTTTTGCATTGTGTTCCAGTTTTGCTTTAATGTTTTCTCTCAAAGTAAAAAGCACATTTGATGATGGTAGTTTTATATCTAGTTTTTTGCATTGTGTTCCAGTTTTGCTTTAATGTTTTGTATTAAGGATCAAGGCACATTTGATGATAGTAGTTTTGTATCTAGTTTCTTCCATTGTGTTTCAGTGTTTCTTTAATGTTTTGTGTTAAGCATCAAGGCACATTTGATGATTGTAATTTTGTATCTCGTTTCTTGCATTGTTTTCCAGTTTTAATTTAATGTTTTGTATCAAAGTACAAAGCACACATAATGATGGTAGTTTTGTATTTAGTTTCTTCCATTGTGTTCCAGTTTTGATTTAATGTTTTGTATCAAAGTACAAAGCACATTTGGTGATTGTAGTTTGGTATCTAGTTCCTTGCATTTTGTTCAAGTTTTGCTTTAATGATTTAAGTCAAATTACAAAGCACATTTGGTGATGGTATTTTTGTATTTAATTTCTTGCATTGTGTTCCAGTTTTGCTTCAATGTTTTGTGTCAAAGTACAAAGCACATCTGGTGATGGTATTTTTTATCTAGTTTCTTGCATTTTGTTCCAGTTTGGTTTTAATGTTTTGTGTCTAAGTACAAAGAACATTTGGTGATGGTCGTTTTGTATCTAGTTCCATACATTGTGTTCCAGTTTTCTTTTTATGTCTAGTGTCAAAGTACAATGTACATTTGGTTATGGTAGTTTTATATCAAGTTTCATGCATTGGTTTCCAGTTTTCTTTATGTTTCGTGTCAAAGTACAAAGGACATTTGGTGACTATAGTTTTATATCTAGTTTTTTGCATTGTGTTCCAGTTTTGCTTTAATGTTTTGTATTAAGCATCAAAGAACATTTGGTGATTGCAGTTTTGTATCTAGCTTCTTTCATTTTGTTCCAGTCTTGCTTTAATGTTTTCTCTCAAAGTAAAAAGCACATTTGATGATGGTAGTTTTGTATATAGTTTCTTCCATTGTGTTTCAGTGTTGCTTTAATGTTTTGTGTTAAGCATCAAGGATCATTTGATGATTGTAGTTTTGTATCTCGTTTCTTCCATTCTTTTCCAGTTTTCATTTAATGTTTTGTATCAAAGTACAAAGTACATTTGGTGATGGTAGTTTTATATCAAGTTTCATGCATTGGTTTCCAGTTTTCTTTATGTTTCGTGTCAAAGTACAAAGGACATTTGGTGACGGAAATTTTGTATCTAGTTTCTTGCATTGTGTTCCAGTTTTGCTTTAATGTTTTGTATTAAGCATCAAAGAACATTTGGTGATGGTAGTTTTTTATCTAGTTTTGTGTCAAAGTACAAACCACACTTTGATGATGGTATTTTTTATCTAGTTTCTTGCATTGTGTTCCAGTTTGGTTTTAATGTTTTGTGTTAAAGTACAAAGCACATTTGGTGATGGTATTTTTGTATTTAATTTCTTGCATTGTGTTCCAGTTTTGCTTCAATGTTTTGTGTCAAAGTACAAAGCATATTTGGTGATGGTGTTTTTGTATCTACTTTCTTGCATTTGTTCCAGTTTTGCTTTAATGCTTTGTGTCAAAGTACAAAGCACATTTGCTGATGGTAGTTTTGTTTCTAGTTTCTTCCATTCTGTCTCAGTTTTGCTTTAATGTTTTCTGTCAAAGTACAAAGCACATTTGGTGATTGTATTTTTTATCTAGTTTTTTGCATTGTGTTCCAGTTTTGTTTTAATATTTTGTGTCAAAGTACAAAGCACATTTGACGATGGTAGTTTTGTTTCTAGTTTCTTGCAATTTGTTCCAGTTTTGCTTTAATGTTTTGTATTAAGCATCAAAGATCATTTGGTGATGGTATTTTTATCTAGTTTCTTGCATTGTGTTCCAGTTTTGATTTAATGTTTTGTATCAAACTACAAAGCACATTTGGTGATTGTAGTTTTGTATCTAGTTCCTTGCAGTTTGTTCCAGTTTTGCTTTAATGACTTATGTCAAAGTACAAAGCACATTTGGTGATGGTATTTTTTATCTAGTTTCTTGCATTTTGTTCCTGTTTGGTTTTAATGTTTTGTGTCTAAGTACAAAGCACATTTGGTGATGCTAGTTTTGTATCTAGTTTCTTACATTGTGTTCCAGTTTTCTTTGAATGTTTTATGTTAAAGTACAAAGCATATTTGGTGATGGTAGATTTGTTTCTTGTTTCTTGCATTGTGTTTTAGTTTTGCTTTAATGTATTGTATTATGAATCAAGGAATATTTGGTGATGGCAGTTTTGTATCTACTTTCTTGCATTGTGTTCCAGTTTTGCTTTATTATTTTCTGTCAAAGTACAAAGCACATTTGATGATGGTAGTTTTGTATTTGTTTTTTGCATTGTGTTCCAGTCTTGCTTTAATAATTTGTATTAAGCATCAAAGCACATTTGGTGATGGTAGTTTTGTATCTAGTTTTTGCTTTGTATTCCAGTATTGCTTTAATGTTTTGTATCAAAGTACAAAGCACATTTGGTGATGGTAGTTTTGTATCTCATTTCTTGCATTGTGTTCCAGTTTTGTTTTAATGTTTTGTGTCAAAGTTCAAAGCACATTTTGTGATAGTAGATTATTATCTAGTTTCTAGCACTGTGTTGGGGTTATGCTGTAATGTCTTGTGTCAATGTACAAAGCACATTTGGTGACGGTAGTTTTGTATCTAGATTTTGCATTGTGTTTCAGTTTTGCTTTAATGTTTTTGGTCAAAGTACAAAGCACATTTGATGATGGTAGTTTGGTATTTAATTTCTTGCATTGTGTTCCAGTCTTGGTTTAATGTTTTGTGTTAAGCATCAAAGCACATTTGATGATTGTAGTTTTGTATCTAGTTTTTTTGCATTGTGTTCCAGTTTTGATTTAATGTTTTGTATTAAGCATCAAAGCACATTTGGTGATAAAGTTTTAGTCTAGTTTCTTCTTGCATTGTGTTCCAGTAGTCTTTTAATGTTTTGTGTCAAAGTACGAAGAACATTTGGTGATGGTATTTTTGTATTTAATTTTTTGCATTGTGTTCCAGTTTTCCTTCAATGTTTTGTGTCAAAGTACAAAGCATATTTGGTGATGGTGTTTTTGTATCTAGTTTCTTGCATTTCGTTCCAGTTTTGCTTTAATGCTTTGTGTCAAAGTACAAAGCACATTTGGTGATGGTATTTTTTTTATCTTGTTTTTTGCATTGTGTTCCAGTTTTGTTTAATATTTTGTGTCAAAGTACAAAGCACATTTGACGATGGTAGTTTTGTTTCTAGTTTCTTGCAATTTGTTCCAGTTTTGCTTTAATGTTTTGTATTAAGCATCAAAGATCATTTGGTGATGGTAATTTTATCTAGTTTCTTGCATTGTGTTCCAGTTTCGATTTAATGTTTTGTATCAAACTACAAAGCACATTTGGTGATTGTAGTTTTGTATCTAGTTCCTTGCATTTTGTTCCAGTTTTGCTTTAATGATTCATGTCAAAGTACAAAGCACATTTGGTGATGGTATTTTTTATCTAGTTTCTTGCATTTTGTTCCTGTTTGGTTTTAATGTTTTGTGTCTAAGTATAAAGCACATTTGGTGATGCTAGTTTTGTATCTAGTTTCTTACATTGTGTTCCAGTTTTCTTTGAATGTTTTGTGTCCCAGTTGAAAGCACATTTGGTGATAGTAGATTTTTTTCTCGTTTCTAGCACTGTGTTGGGGTTTTGCTGTAATGTCTTGTGTCAATGTACAAAGCATATTTGGTGACGGTAGTTTTGTATCTAGATTCCTGCATTGTGTTTCAGTTTTGCTTTAATGTTTCTGGTCAAAGTACAAAGCACATTTGATGAAGGTAGTTTTGTATTTAGTTTCTTGCATTGTGTTCCAGTTTTGCTTTAATGTTTTCTGTCAAAGTACAAAGCACATTTGATGATGGTAGTTTTGTATCTAGTTTTTTGCATTGTGTTCCAGTTTTGATTTAATGTTTCGTATTAAGCATTAAAGAACATTTGGTGATTGCAGTTTTGTATTTAGTTTCTTCCATTCTGTTTCATTGTTGCTTTAATGTTTTCTGTTAAGCATCAAGGCACATTTGATGATTGTAGTTTTGTATCTAGTTTCTTACATTTTGTTCCAGTTTGGTTTAAATGTTTTGTGTCTAAGTACAAAGCAGATTTGGTGATGGTAGTTTTGTATCTAGTTTCTTGCATTGTGTTCCAGTTTTCCTTTAATGTTTTGTTTTAAGCATCAAAGAATATTTGGTGATGGTAGTTTTTTATCTAGTTTTGTGTCAAAGTACAAACCTCACTTTGGTGATGGTATTTTTATTTAGTTTCTTGCATTGTTTTCCAGTAGTTTTTTATTGTTTTGTGTCAAAGTACAAAGCACATTTGGTGATAGTATTTTTGTATCTTTTTTCTTGCATATCGTTCCAGTTTTGCTTTAATATTTTGTGTCAAAGTACAAAGCACATTTGATGATGGTAGTTTGGTTTCTTGTTTCTTTCATTTTGTCTCAGTTTTGCTTTAATGTTTTGTGTCAAAGTACAAAGCACATTTGATGATGGTAGTTTGTTTCCAGTTTTTTGCATTGTGTTCCAGTTTTGGTTTAATGTTTTGTATTAAGCATCAAAGAACATTTGGTGATGGTAGTTTTATATCAAGTTTCATGCATTGGTTTCCAGTTTCCTTTGTGTTTCGTGTCAAAGTACAAAGGACATTTGATGACGGAAGTTTTGTATCTAGTTTCTTGCATTGTGTTCCAGTTTTGCTTTAATATTTTGTATTAAGCATCAAAGAACATTTGGTGATGGTAGTTGTTTATCTAGTTTCTTGCATTGTATTCCAGTTTTGTATTCATGTTTTGTGTGAAAGGAGAAAGCGCATTTGGTGATTGTAGTTTTTTTCTAGTTTCTTGCATTGTGTTCCAGTTTTGTATTAAGCATCAAAGATCATTTGGTGATGGTATTTTTCTATCTAAATTCTTGAATTGTGTTCCAATTTTTCTTTAATGGTTTGTTTAAAAGTACAAAGCACATCTGGAGATGGTAATTTTGTACCTTCTTTTTGCATTTTGTTCCAGTTTGGTTTTAATGTTTGTGTCAAAATACAAAGCACATTTGGTGATGGAATTTTTTATCTAGTTTCTTGCATTGTGTTCGAGTTTTTTTTTATATTTTATGTCAAAGTACAAAGTACATTTGGAGATGGTAGTTTTATATCAAGTTTCATGCATTGGTTTCCAGTTTTCTTTATATTTTATGTCAAAGTACAAACCACACTTTGGTGATGGTATTTTTTATCTAGTTTCTTGCATTGTGTTCCAGTTTGGTTTTAAAGTTTTGTGTTAAAGTACAAAGCACATTTGGTGATGGAAGTTTTTTCTAGTTTCTCCTTGCATTAGGTTCCAGTAGTCTTTTAATGCTTTGTATCAAAGTACAAAGCACATTTGGTGATGGTAGTTTTGTTTCTAGTTTCTTTCATCCTGTCTCAGTTTTGCTTTAATGTTTTGTGTCAAAGTACAAAGCACATTTGGT
The DNA here is from genome assembly GCF_004210375.1 of Tachypleus tridentatus. Lineage (NCBI taxonomy): Eukaryota > Metazoa > Arthropoda > Merostomata > Xiphosura > Limulidae > Tachypleus > Tachypleus tridentatus. Next base: position 94,568,552 of record NC_134831.1, read on the forward strand.
GATGGTATTTTTTTTATCTATTTTTTTGCATTGTGTTCCAGTTTTGTTTTAATATTTCGTGTCAAAGTACTAAGCACATTTGACGATGGTAGTTTTGTTTCTAGTTTCTTGCAATTTGTTCCAGTTTTGCTTTAATGTTTTGTATTAAGCATCAAAGATCATTTGGTGATGGTATTTTTATCTAGTTTCTTGCATTGTGTTCGAGTTTTGAGTTAATGTTTTGTATCAAACTACAAAGCACATTTGGTGATTGAAATTTTGTATCTAGTTCCTTGCATTTTTTTCCAGTTTTGCTTTAACGATTTTTGTCAAAGTACAAATCACATTTGGTGATGGTATTTTTTATCTAGTTTCTTGCATTTTGTTCCAGTTTGGTTTTAACGTTTTGTGTCTAAGTACAAAGCACATTTGGTGATGGTAGTTTTGTATCTAGTTCCATACATTGTGTTCCAGTTTTCTTTTTATGTCTAGTGTCAAAGTACAAAGGACATTTTGTGACGGGAGTTTTGTATCTAGGTTCTTGCATTGTGTTCCAGTTTTCGTTTAATGTTTTGTAATAAGCATCAAAGAACATTTGGTGATGGTAGGTTTTTATCTAGTTTCTGCATTGTATTCCAGTTTTGCATTAATGTTTTGTGTGAAAGGAGAAAGTACATTTCATGATGGAAGTTTTGTATCTAATTTCTTCCATTGTGTTCCAGTGTTGCTTTAATATTTTGTGTTAAGTGTCAAGGCACCTTTGGTGATGGTAGTTTTGTATCTAGTTTCTTGCATTGTGTTCCAGTTTTGTTTTAATTTTTATGTCAAAGTACAAAGCTCATTTGGTGATTGTAGTTTTGTATCTAGTTTTTTGCATTGTGTTCCAGTTTTGGTTTAATGTTTCGTATTAAACATCAAGGAACATTTGGTGATTGCAGTTTTGTATTTAGTTTCTTCCATTGTGTTTCAGTGTTGCTTTAATATTTTCTGTTAAGCATCAAGGCACATTTGATGATGGTATTTTTTATCTAGTTTCTTCCATTGTGTTCCAGTTTGGTTTTAATGTTTTGTGTTAAAGTACAAAGCACATTTGGTGATGGAAGTTTTGTATATAGTTTCTTCCATTGTGTTTCAGTGTTGCTTTAATGTTTTGTGTTAATCATCAAGGATCATTTGATGATTGTAGTTTTGTATCTCGTTTCTTGCATTGTTTTCCAGTTTTGATTTAATGTTTTCTCTCAAAGTACAAAGCACATTTGATGATGGTAGTTTTGTATCTAGTTTCTTCCATTGTGTTCCAGTTTTGCTTTAATGTTTTGTGTTAAGCATCAAGGATCATTTGATGATTGTAGTTTTGTATCTCGTTTCTTGCATTGTTTTCCAGTTTTGATTTAATGTTTTGTATCAAAGTACAAAGTACATTTGGTGATGGTAGTTTTATATCAAGTTTCATGCATTGGTTTCCAGTTTTCTTTTATGTTTTGTGTCAAAGTACAAAGGACATTTGATGATGATAGTTTTATATCTAGTTTTTGCATTGTGTTCCAGTTTTGCTTTAATGTTTTGTATTAAGCATCAAAGAACATTTGGTGATGGTAGTTTTGTATCTAGTTTCTTTCATTTTGTTCCAGTTTTGTTTTTAATGTTTTTGTGTTAAGCATCAAACAACATTTTGTGATTGTAGTTTTGTATCTAGTTTCTTTCATTTTGTTCCAGTTTTGCTTTAATGTTTTCTCTCAAAGTAAAAAGCACATTTGATGATGGTAGTTTGTATCTAGTTTCTTCCATTGTGTTTCAGTTTTGCTTTAATGTTTTGTGTTAAGCATCAAGGACATTTGATGATTGTAGTTTTGTATCTAGTTTCTTGCATTGTTTTCCAGTTTTGATTTAATGTTTTGTATCAAAGTACAAAGCACATTTGGTGATGGTAGTTTTATATCTAGTTTCTTGCATTGGTTTCCAGTTTTCTTTATGTTTCGTGTCAAAGTACAAAACACATTTGGTGATGGTATTTTTTATCTAGTTTCTTGCTTTTTATTCCAGTATTGCTTTAATATTTTGTGTCAAAGTTCAAAGCACATTTGGTGATGGCAGTTTGATATCTAGTTTCATGCATTGTTTTCCAGTTATCTTTTTATGTTTTATATTAAGCATCAAAGAAGATTTGGTGACGGTAGATTTTTGTCTAATTTTTTGCACTGTGTTAGGGTTTTGCTGTAATGTCTTGTGTCAATGTACAAAGCACATTTGGTGACTTTAGTTTTGTATCTAGTTTCTTTCATTTTGTTCCAGTTTTGCTTTAATTTTTTCTTTTAAAGTACAAAGCACATTTGATGATGGAAGTTTTGTATCGAATTTCTTCCATTGTGTTCCAGTGTTTCTTTAATATTTTGTGTTAAGTGTCAAGGCACCTTTGGTAATGGTACTTTTGTATCTGGTTTCTTGCATTGTGTTCCAGTTGTGTTTTAATTTTTGATGTCAAAGTACAAAGCTCATTTGGTGATTGTAGTTTTGTATCTAGTTTCTTCCAATGTGTTCCAGTTTTTCTTTAATTTTTTTTTTTCAATTTACAAAGAACATTTGGTGATGATTGTTATGTATCTAATTTCTTGCATCGTGTTCCAGTTTTGTTTTAATATTTTGTGTTAAGAACAAAAGCACATTTGGTGATGGTATTTTTCTATCTAGATTCTTGAATTGTATTCCAATTTTTCTTTAATAGTTTGTTTCAAAGTACAAAAGCACATCTGGTGATGGATAGTTTTGTATCTAGTTTCTTCCATTTGTTCCAGTTTGGTTTTAATGTTTGTGTCAAAGTACAAAGCACATTTGGTGATGGAATTTTTTATCTAGTTTCATGCATTGGTTTCCAGTTTTCTTTATGTTTCGTGTCAAAGTACAAAGCACATTTGGTGACGGAAGTTTTGTATCTAGTTTCTTGCATTGTGTTCCAGTTTCTGTTTTAATGTTTTGTATTAAGATCAAAGATCATTGAGGATGGTATTTTTATCTAGTTTTCCATTTTTGTCCTTAGTTTGGTTTTAAATTGTTCTAAGTACAGCTAACATTTGGTGATGTAGTTTTGTATCTAGTTTTTTGCATTGTGTTCCAGTTTTCTTTTTTATTGTCTAGAAGGTCAAGCAACAAAGGACATCTTTGTGATCTGGTAGTTTCGTAATCTAGGTTCCTTGCATTTGTTCTAGCTCTTCCTTTAATGTTTTGTATTGCTTAATCAAAAGAACATTTGATGATGGTAGTTTTTTTATCTAGTTTTGCATTGTATTCCAGTTTTGTTTTAATGTTTTGTGAAAGTACAAAGCGCATTTGGTGATGGTAGTTTTATCTTAGTTTCTGCATTGTGTTCCAGTTTTGTATTAAGTTAATCAAAGATCATTTGGTGATGGTATTTTTTATCTAGTTTCTTGCATTGTGTTCCAGTTTTAATGGTAATGTTTTAAGTACACAAAGCACATTTGGTGATGTTAATTTTGTATCTAGTTTCTTGCATTGTGTTCCAGTTTTCTTTTAATGTTTTGTGTTAAAGTACAAAGCATATTTGGTGATGGTAGATTTGTATCTTGTTTCTTGCATTGTGTTATAGTTTTCCTTTAATGTTTTGTATTAAGCATCAAAGAACATTTGCTGATGGTAGTTTTTTATCTAGTTTCTTGCATTGTGTTCCAGTTTTGTTTAATGTTTTGTGTGAAAGACAAAGCACATTTGGTGATTGTAGTTTTTTCTAGTTTCTTGCATTTGTGTTCCAGTTTTGTATTAAGCATCAAAACATTTGGTGATGGTATTTTTGTATCTAGTTTCTTGAATTGTGTTCCAGTTTTCTTTAATGTTTTGTTTAAAGTGCACAAAACACATTTGAGTTGTTAATTTTTTATCTAGTTTCTTGCATTGTGTTCCAGTTTTCTTTAATGTTTTGTGTTTAAAGTACAAAGCATTATTTGGTGATGGTAGATTTGTATCTTGTTTCTTGCATTGTGTTCCAGTTTTGCTTTAATGTTTTGTGTTATGTATCAAAGCACATTTGGTGATGGTAGTTTTGTATCTAGTTTCTTGCATTGTGTTCCAGTTTTGTTTTAATGTTTTGTGTGAAAGTACAAAGCACATTTGGTGATGGTAGTTTTTTGTCTAGTTTCTGTTTGCATTGTGTTCCAGTAGTTTTTAATGTTTTAAGCATCAACAAAGCACATTTGGTGATGGTATTTTCTATTTAGATTCTTGCATTGTGTTCCAGTTTTGTTTTAATGGTTTGTGTCAAAGTACAAAGCACATTTGATGATGGTAGTTTTGTATCTATTTTCTGCATTGTGTTCTCAGTTTTGTTTTAATGTTTTTGTGTCAAGGTACAAAGCACATTTGGTGATGGTATTTTGTATCTAGTTTCTTGCATTGTGTTCCAGTTTTCATTTAATGTTTTGTTTCAAACTACAAAGCACATTTGGTAATTAGAGTTTTGTATCTAGTCCTGTGACATTGTGTTCCAGTTTTGTTTTAA